>NC_056750.1:506015907-506160907 GCF_019279795.1 Protopterus annectens
CAATGATTCATCAAACAAGGCTGTAGATGTACATGGACCAGTAGGTTGTGCAAGCCTGATATCCCATGGGTCGACACAACATACAACATGTGTCCCGAAACGGAGAGAGTGGGCAGTGTGTAGTGGTGTGTTTATACCCCACCTGCACCCACAGTAAGGATGAGTGCTGTAGAGGAGTGGCAGGTGGGGGAACTATGGGTATGCAATTATGGGCTTAGGCGTGCAGGTGTTGGCTGGCGCAGTCATATTAGGACCACCCTGGGGATGTAAGTAATATTCCAAAATGGGTATAGCTGATGCCCATACCTCTCAACCCCTAAGAGCAAATCCACTGGACAGGACAAAAACCATTGGGGGAACAAATAGGGACCATACCTCTGAACTCTCCCCGATTTCCAGGGGCATCCCTGATTTCAACTCAATTTCTAACTCTGTCCCACTTAAGCCCTTCTAAAACTAGTGACATTTGGAGGAAAGGTGGTGAATTACACGTAATGAATAATGACAACAATTAAGAGTTATAAACATCATTTACCTCAGAAAATGTGTATGAATTCATATGCTCTGAGTCTGTCAGTATGCCAGGTTAATAGTACCAATAATTTAAATGTGTCCCTGAAGTTGTTATGCCATGTCCCTGATTCAGTTTGTATTTTTCTCCAATCGTATAAGAGGTCTGATAGGGACAGAAAGCACATATTCCACTGACAACCTTAGAAAGATGATAAAATATTAGGTATGCAGTAGCATGACTCGGCTGAAGGATGTGGGTTCCAAAACCCAATTACTGGTTTGTATTGAAGAGGGTCAGTTCCCATGTATTAGCCAGACAGGTGCAGATTGTAAGAGGAACACACCAATAATATGAATCAAACTATGGACAGGCTGTGGATTCCGTACAGTCGAATGGCATGCTTTCGCCTAATGGGCAGCCATTCCCGATACTGTAGGCATGTAATCCGATGTAATAGGCATCACAAGGTAATATCGTAGTCCTCACTCCCACCCAGGGGTGTGAGTGTCAGATGCAAACACCAAATGCAGTGCATTTGCAAGTGTCGGAGCAAGCGGGTGTAAGCCTGTTTGGCTGACAGTATGCGAGTATTACACTGGTAAAGCAATGTAGAGGCTAAATGAGTGTAAGAAACTGCAACCGGAGGTTAGCATTGCTTAGCTCCATGCAAACCCATGCACACCCGCTCACAACTGCTTTAATATGCCTTAATCACTCCATATCCAATGGCCTTATTTTGCCCAGCAACAAAATAAATGGTCTCTGCAAGGCTCGAAACCAGGATCCTGCACACACAGTTATTGTGATTTACCACTAAGCCATGGCAGATATACAGACATTGGATCGTATTACAAACATATCATCCAGCGCAGTCATTCAACAGTATAGGAAATGTATTCCATCATGTAGATGTATGTGTGAGTGTTTATGTCCAGATATAGATACATACATATATATATATATATATATATATATATATATATATATATATAGATATATCAGGAACATCCCATGTGATAACAAAGCATTACAAAGGAATGAAAAGGGAAACACCAGCAACACCTGTATTATGTAGTGGTGTTGTCCTATGTAATATCAAGACTCCCTCAGACAGACATGTGTCATTAATACACACAAACATTTGTACATTGGTCAAATAAATCACTCTGTGCATGTTATTTACATTAACACAACAGTTCCTGTCCAATCATGTGAGAACAGTACTCTTGCAAGGTGCTGTGTGCGACATCATCATCATAATAAAGGTAAATGGGGTAACCATAGAGGGACCGGTAGTGTTGTGTGTACAATGGGATCGTCCACATCATGTGTACCCGGAACCTTTAGGAGTCATCTGCATACTAGGATCGTGTGCCTGAGAGACAGGGGTGAGGACAACTGGAGTATGTTGTGATGCATATTAAAAGGGTTATATGTGTCCAGTGGACATGTGTGTGAAATGGACAGCTATGTATGGGGCAAATGTTGTTCTAGGAACAGATTGGCCTTTTGTTTCCGTAGGGTGAGAGTGGGATGTGGGGGAAAGAGAGTAGGGTATGCTTGTAGAGGATAGGTAGGGTAGGATGACATACAAGACAGCAAACAGGGTCGGTATATGACATATGTGGGGTGATACACCTCGGACGGGGAGGGGTGTTCGGCAGTCACAAGCCCATGATCCCCCAGATGAAAACAGTGGGATGGAGGTCCCCAGCCATGGGCAGCCACCACTGCACCAAAACAGCTGCAAAGGTGGTAGTTATGGGGGCTGTCTAGGAGGGGCAGCCTCACCCTGTAAATGTGACACTCTGCCCTTGAGCTGGTGTATCTGGCCTCAAAACCCCTTATTGAGCACCCTACGCACCACATCTGGGACTGTATGACAGCGGACATGTTCCTGTCTGGACCTGCTCCCAGGGGGACAAGCCCCATCCTCAGTGGCAGTACCACCAGAAGATGGTGCAGAGCCAACAGAGGTGAAGAACCAAGGCTGGGCCCCAGATGTGCTGGTGCCCGGTGCCATGGCCAGCTGAAGTGGGACAGGAGGTTCTGCCGGGTCCTCCAAACCCATACAGCCTATGGTGTTGCAGTTTAAACACAGATATGGCTTAGTAATAGTCAACAGCATTCAGGATTACTTATAACAGCATGCATAGATATGACCATCAACCCAACACAACAGATGGTATACATTTGCAGAGGGAGCACAACACATGCATATATACTGCATGGCATCTGTACAAAGTGTAGAAGACTTGTGACTGCAGCTATGAACAGTGGCCCATTATTGACATGTCACTGAGAACCCCAGACAATGTATGTCATCCAACTGTTTCATGTGACATATGTCCAATCAGGGAAGCGATGGCAGTAACTCATCACTATCACCGTGTACTGAATGCAATCCTCACACTATGCTCCTGCAGTTCACAGATGTGTGTTCAGTGAGTAACACAGGAAACAAATGGTTCCACACACTGACCAATCCACAGATGGCCCTACAGATGGGGGTCCCTCACAAACAGAGCACTGTCTTGTCAGTTTTGCACATGCAGAATAGCCATTACCACACACAACTTGTTAAACAGGCAGTAATCTCAATGAAGCATAGCTACACTTACATGCTGTAGTCATGTCTGGCACATCACCCTCTTGTCTTTAGGCTATTTCCCACTGTGTATGTTGTTTGAGGAACATCCAGATATCATCTGTGATACCATTTACCAAACACCAGATCCAGGTACCACTCACAGAGACTGTCATGGGCAAACACCAACATGATGTTCCTAGATATTATACTGTGTTTCCATGCAACTGGCTATGGGAACATCATCACAGCTGTTCCACATGAAATCAGCTAGAGGAGGACTGCAATCGGTGCAGAGGCCATCACTTGATCATGACCATCACTTACAAAACACAAGCTGCTGCTGAGCATGTGTACAACTCCACATCCACCAGAGAGTGTGTAGGAGGTACAGACATAGGCAAAGTACATCAGAGAAGGGCTTGGAGACTAAAACCTAAGCATCGTCTGTCACACACCTACCAGCACAGGGGTTCAAACCCCTGACTGACTAGTCATTACTATTACAAGTGCATGCAGTTACTCCATGTGCCACAAAGCTGACATGTATGTGTGCTATAAGAACATATATGTGTGTTGGTGAGCGACATCTGCAAAAGAGATATAGTAGACATACATTAGGTGTAGCACACATGGCTGTCACATGAACGGTTGTCATTGTCAACACAACCACACTCTCTAATGGACTCACATTGACACTCTTTGCCAGGCCCACAAATACACTTCCAAACTACTTAGTTTGCCACACTGCAGTAATGCACAGGTACTACATGCACCACAGGGAATATCCAGAGGTTCTACGGGCTAGGGCATGTGAACATGTTTGACATCTGTCGGTATGCCAATGGGAGTTATACTGGGAGTGAATGTGGTTTGGGAGCATCATACCCCACATGCAGACACAAGGTGCCAGTACTGACATGCATGTGTGCATTGCTTCATGGGTGTGTATTGGTTGGCTGTGCAAGATGGCTGTACAAGGCTGGGTGAGGGGTAATCCTTGGCATCATGCCACCTGACAATGGTGTGCAGTGTGGTATAGGGTTGTAGTGTATGCAATGTCCCACACAGATGGGTATTGTATGAACTGTCCTGACATCCTGATTACCATTGTGTATGGCCATAGCTTTGCAATGCATGCCATGTCTGTGTTTGATAGTCCTTGACATGGACATTGACTGGGATGTGCACATCCCACAATAATGTACAGTGACATGTACAAGTGTACCTGGTTTGGCTGGCACATGTTGTGTACACAGACTGTTATCCTCTGATATGCCAATACTGGCCTGGTGTGGCAGGATCTGCTTACAGACAGCAGGTTGACCCTGCACCTGCATTGATAGCATGATACAGGTATTCCCTGGTGTCAGTGGCATCGGTCCATCCAGGGCACATATGTAAGGCATTGTATGGCCTCTGTGGATCACATTTGATGGCAGCACATATGTTGCAGGCATCCAGTGGAGAACATAGTGAAGGCACATTGTCTGCAATTATATGTTTATTGTACTGCTGTACAGGGTGCCATGCCCTCTGAAGCCCACTGCAATCACACCATGCCTACTATCTGTCATCAATGTGCAGGGTACTAGCGACATAGCGGGATATTCTAGGCAAGTGTGTTTGTGTATGACACATGGGTTCAGAACATATTCCGGGTAATAGTAGGGTTGCATACTTTGTTCACCAGGCCTTTTGCCAGATGTAGGGATATAGCTTGCCAACACAGTCCCTTGGCTGACTGACATGTGTACTCCTCATGAGGTGGACATTGTGACATATAATACGGACACCATATAGGAAAACTACAAAATCCACTCCTCAACATGTCCAGTGGTTAGACACAGCCACCTCCACACAGGCTCTGACTGTCAAACACACACACACCTGCCATGTCTTGGAATAGAACCCCTACCTAACTAGTGTATCACACTACAGCATTACGCAGTTACAGCACACGCTACAGAGATTACTGGGTTACAGCAGTCCCAGGGGTGTATTACTAGGTGGGTGACAACAACAGGATTGCCAAAGCTGGTTATGTGAATTGTAAAGAGTGTGCATACTCTAAAAACATTGTTCCTGTCTCAGGCAGACAGACACACACACACATGCACAGTTGGCCTCTCTTGGAATAGAACCCCTACCTAACTAGTTTATCACACTACAGCATTACGCAGTTACAGCACACGCTATGGAGAATACTGGTTTACAGCAGTCCCAGAGGTGTATTTCTAGGTGGGTGACATCAGTAGGATTGCCAAAGGTGGTCATGTGAAATGTAAAGAGTGTGCATACTCTAAAAGCATTGTTTCTTTCACAGGCAGGCAGACACACACACACACACACACACACACACACACACACACACACACACTTGACCTGTCTGGAATTAGAACACCTACCAAACTAGTTTAACACACTACAGCATTACGCAGTTACAGCACATGCCATGGAGATTACTGGGTTACAGCAGTCCCAGAGGTGTATTCGTAGGTGGGTGATATCAGCAGGATTGCCAAAGAAGGGCATTCCAAGTGTACTGCGAGTTGTACACATCTGTTACCTGCGTGTACCCACTGCTTACTGTCATGAAAACACATTTACACCTGCTTACAACTGCTTAAAAGTATCTTATGCAGTCCTAATTGACAGTATCAACAAGGCTTGCAGGTCTTGAACCCAGGTCCATGCACACTGAGGACACTGGACGTACCACTAAGCCATTTGGGTTGTATACATGTTGCATGGAGTCTATAATGCACATCCCTACTACAGGTATTCCACAGTACAGAAAACAAATGGGACAGTCACTTTGTGTACATATGTACAGTACCTTTGAATGTACTGTACTCTGTGAAACAACAAAGACAAGTCTACATCTGTACAACTGTCGTAACTATATATATATATATATATATATATATATATATATATATATATATATGCACCTACGGGATGTGTACATACACACACACACACACGCACACACACACACACACACACACACACACACACACACACACACACACACACACATCTGAACACCCTTTGTGACACAGAAGGGTTCCAAAGGAACTGATGTGTACACAAAACAGAGGCACCTGTTGTGTTATAACATTTAAATCATAAGCAGTTCACCAGAGAAGGGATGGTTGTTGTGTATGTGGAGTTTGGGTTGGGGAATGATGGCTAATGTAATCTACCCCAGGGATTGTGGAATTAGGGTGGGGGAATGATGGGTATGGGCCTACACCCCAGCAACCACTTCTGTGTCACTGCTTGACAGTGGCACAGGAAAATAACATACCCAACTGTAGTCATGCTTGACTGTGTATTATTTACCATTCTTAACTTTGTAGACACCAGTCACGACAGATGGCTACCATGGTGTGCTAAAAGACATTACACATGTGTATGCCTGGCTACAGGGTAGTCACACACACAAACACACACATACTTGCCAGTATTGTGCATACACGTCTTGCCTATGTAAAGGTAACTAGTACAGTGGTATGCAGTTGGGGTATGTGCCACAGAACGCATACAATTACACTTACTCTGATTCCACTTCTGAGCTGGGTGACATCACAGGACCACTTACTTGTAGTGGGGAGGGGGGAAGAGAGAGGTTTAGCAGATGACATGAATAAAGGCCAGTGCCAAAGGAGGTATCTCTTTGGAATGCAGCAAAACCTGCTGTCATGACAGGATGCAGGCACAAATACACACACAACCACACTCAGCCATTTGCTGACACACGCACTCAGGCATTTGCTGACACACACACTGAGGCATTTGCTGAGACACACACACACACACACACACACACACACACACAAACACACTCAGCCAGTTGCTGACACACACACTCAGGCATTTGCGGTCACACACACAAACACATGCACACAGTTGCAGTGGTGGGATCAGAACTCCTGCCTATCTACAGATCACTATTACAGTACTACGCAGTTATGAGACATGCCACAGAGATTACATATTCCAAGGCATTCAGACTGCCCTTCTAAGATTGAGGACAACAACAGGGAGACTGACAGTCATGAAGTACATAGCTGTAGACTTGTGTGTTTAAAGTAGGTGTCCATTACAACCTGTATGCACAAACAAGACACATCATTTGCAGGTAGGCCTGAGAGGTATAGTTGTAGCACAACAGGAACCTGAAATGGAGTATGGCCATCTGTGGAATGGACAACTACTATCACTATACAGGGTTACAGTGGGCATGCTCATACACTTAGTAGCACAGGGCCGTTTAGGATGCACTATGACTACAACTACACAAGGTTATACTGGGCATGCTCATACACTTATTAACAAAGGGCTTGTTGGATGCACTGACTCAAATTCCACAAGGTGGCTGTGGGTATGCTCATACACTTAGTAGCACAGGGCTGTTTGGGATGTACTCTAATTCTAATCACTAAAGGCCACAGTGTGCATGCTCAAACACTTACATGTACAGAACATGTTGTAATGGACTCCTAGTGTAAACACATAGGTTTATAGTTAGGTGCATCTTACCTGTCAGTATATATGCACATCATCCTGGTTTGCTACCTGATACCTGTATGTGGCCCGTAAATTATATATCTGTGTCTATGCTGTGTGATACACATGCATACATGTACATGAAGTACTGACATACATATGTTACGTATACACATTCATGCATGTGTGGACGTGACAGACAATAGGTTACCTGGGTCGCACAGGCGGATGCTACCTACAGCATGTGTCACACACCTTGCTGCCCTGAAAGCCATACATTGATAGTAGGTTGTGGACAGTGGCATTATACGTGGAACAGTGGCATGTGCAAGCATAATGTCTGAGCCATCTTGTGTAATGGTACTGAGGTGCAGGTGTCAAGATGACCTCTCCTGGCTGTGTTAGTAGTTGTCATTATTAGCAGGACTGTTGCCCTAAGTATATCTCACATTGTTCATATACACAAGTTCTGCTGCTGTCCGTCACCTTACATGAGGCATTTGCTACCAAGCACATTAATGCCATGCGCAGTGATGTCATGGTATGAGTGGCAACTGCTAGACCAAATCAATAAGCCAATGTCTTGCTGTTATTATGAGGTTGTCCAGTGTCTGTCATTCCTGGCTGTCATGACCAAATGACGAGCCTTCAACACAGAGTACATGCATCCATGTTTCATGTGTGCGTGTGGATAATACCCAAGTCGCATTTACCTATATAGCTGCATTTCACTGCAAATGTCCTACACCCAGAAGTAACACCTTGATGCCTACATGACAATTGCATTGGATGCTTATGCTAACCAGTGCTAGAAGTGTGGCTTTAGTAATCCATTTGCTCAATGCAGAACCTACAATGGGGAATACTGACATCTGTGCAGTGTGGAACACTAGGGTGAAGGCTCTGTAGTGCACAGTTGCACTACCACCATATAACTCAGATCCAGACATGTGGGCCATAACAGTGGTATGGACCATTCCAGGTGGTGATGTACACATATTCATAAAGGCTACTCACATGTAAAGACCACTACTCCGACATAACACATCACAGATGAGTCAGGTACAGGTGACAGTGACAAATGCTGCATTCTAGGTTGTATTGTTCCCAGACTACCAACACACATCCATATGTGGTATGACACAGCATGGTAGACCACCAGATAACCCTCGATTGGTGGACTGTACCTAGGCCTACATCAACTGTGCAAAGTACCTATGTACAGACACAGCTGCATAATGTGTTATGCAATACAGTAATACCACTGTTTGTAACCAGCTCAGTTGTATACATACCAGGGTCCCTCGGATGTTGTCAGCATTAACACGGTCGACTGTTGCTGTACACCAGTAAACAACACCCTCATGGTTGGATATGACCTAACTGTACCTGCCCTGGATATGTACATCCCACACTCATACAACATAAATGACATTACCATAGCTTTTGTTATCCTTTCTACATACAGGTGGCTACAGTCATTACACACATGCACAAGGCAGATAGCATGCTAACAGTACATAAGATTTGATATCTATGTTGACAGAGGTAATATTCCCTCTCTACTGGTCACTCATGACACCTATCATATCAAACAACACCCCATGTGGCATGTATGTCTTTAGACATGTCCACCTAATTCAATGCCTACAAACATACCCAAATAACAGGACCATAGGATCTACACAAGGCCTGTATTGACAGACTCAGGGAAAGCCATCTCTGCTCTGTATGTTCCTAAGTAGTCACAGGTGATATGTTCATGACATGTACAGCCATGTGTGGCCACAGCTCCTGCATATACCCCATGTCAACAATTGCAAGCCATGCATGCTGTGTGCTGTCTGGACATTAGCCTTAGTACCACAATAGCCAGTACATGCTGGGGTGAGATGCTTACAAGCCACAGACCTCACACATGCTTGAATGAGTGTACTGCCTAGCTCTAACAGAGCACATTGCTGGCACTCTTCCAGTAAACATGAGGTGTTTGTGGCAAATATGATGTGCTCACTGTTGACCATTACATTGCCCTGACTTCACCATGGCACTGTCAAGTAACAGTTTGTAGGAGCATGACATGGAATAATGCTGTGTGTGTCTCGCTGATATGTGCTGTTGTAATATATGTACACTTGGCTACTCGGTGAATGTGGTGGTGTCCTACAAGTACATGAATACCACATCCATTATGGTGTAATGATCGGCTATGTTTCACACATGGTGTTGGGAAGGTGTGGAATGTATCCTCTTGACCTGCTAATACACTTACTGATGTAGACCACATATATATACATGTATTGATGTTTGTGTAGATTCCATATGTGTGCAGTGTCTCATGTCTGAAGGTGACTGTTGTCTTAGTACATCATGCTGTTGCAATACAGCCTCAACATTGCCAACTGTATATGGTGATATGTTCTAAGTATAGTAAGCCGTACATGAGGTATGGACAGATGTTTGGACATGACTACTAAGTGGTGGGGCTTCTTTGCAGATAAATAATTACTGAGGACAGCTCACTGGTGTGTTACAACCAGTCCTACAATAACCTGTGTAACTGCTAAGGTCAGGTTTTATTAATTGAAGTGGAAGACAGACAATGTAGAATGCTGTAAGGGTGACACTGAAGGCAAACGTCATGACACCTGTAACAGTAATACCTCCCCTGTGCATATATTGTGCATATATCAGCACAGTTGGCAAAGGAAAGAGTCAGTAAGCAGTGTATCAGATGCGATAGTGCTGTACTTCTGTAGTACCTATCATGAGATAGGCAGGTGTTTGATTCACAGTACTGGCACGTGTTTGTGTGTGTATGTGTGTGTGTGTGTGTGTGTGTGTGTGTGTGTGTGTGTGTGTGTGTGTGTGTGTGTGTGTGTGTGTGTGTGTGTCCATATATGTCATGTATGGTTGGGAATACATCCCACATGTTATCAATCTCCTAAACACTGTTTTTGACACCAGTACAGAGTGAAGTGTAGAAAGAAAGGCATAGGCAGGTGGTTAAACCTCACACATGTAAAGTGTCTGCATGTGTGTGACACAGGTGCATATCTTTGTGAATGCCACATTTTGTGTGTGTGTGCGTGTGTGTGTGTGTGTGTGTGTGTGTGTGTGTGTGTGTGTGTGTGTGTGTGTGTGCATGTGTCCGTCAATATATGTCACGTATGGTTGGGAATACATCCCACATGTTATCACTCTCCTGAACACTGCTGTTGACACCAGTACAGAGTAAAGTGTAGAAAGAAAGACATAGGCACGTGGTTAAACCTGATACAAGTAAAGTGTCTGTATGTGTGTGACATAGATGCATATCTTTGTGAATGCCACAGTGTGTGTGTGTGTGTGTGTGTGTGTGTGTGTGTGTGTGTGTGTGTGTGTGTGTGTGTGTGTGTGTGTGTGTGTGTGTGTGTGTGTGTGTGTGTGTATGGCTGTCCATGTGTATGGCTGTCCAGTCCCTGGAGTGAGGCTGTATTTTACCATAGTGAAATATTAATGCCCCCTCCCCCCATCCACTCAATGCAATCTAGCATCCCTGTTGATATCATCAATCATAGACAGGCATGCTAACCGCCTGTTAACATGTACACCCTGGGGTGTGGCCTGTTGTTACACAGCCTACTGATGGACCCCTGCCCCACATACACTCACTGCACTGTAGTATCCCTGTCGATGTCCTCGATCTTAGGCTATTCCAACTACATGGGTAATCTCTGTGGCGCATCTTGTAATTGCGTAGTACTATAATGATGACATGCACATAGGCAGGGGTTCTCATCCAAACACTGGCAACTGTGTGTGTGTGTGTCAGAGTGTGTGTTACTGTGTCTGTGAATCCCTGAGTGTGTGGATGTGTCTGTGTTTGCATGCTGTCATGGCAGTGGGTATTACTGCTTCCAAATGAGAAGCCACTATTTCCACTGGACTTTACCCTTGTCATCCAGCATACCACTCTTTTACCTCCTCCTCGCTCCAGATAACTATACCTGTGATGTCACCCACTATGGATGTGATGGCTCTGAACACAGTAACTTACTACACAGCTATCGTGCTCTTGGATCATTAGAACAGTAAACATAACTGAAACATGGAAGAATATAACTGTGATGTGGATGCTACAAAGCGCATGCAGGTATTGTCATATTGACCTGTGGGTAGTCAACATGTACATATGGGACACCCGCAAACACCGACATCCCCCGGCACATGCAACTACATCTGAAAGAGGAAGGCAGAATGTCAAGATCAACATGCTGTTAGTGTTGTTACACATGATACATACTGTCAAACATACAAAATGCATTCTAGAACTGTAATACATGGTATGTCTGCTGCCTGTCAACACTACTCAACAATATTAATCTACAATTGTCTACCTAGTATGTCCACCCTGTGCATCAGACCATATGAACATGTCCCTGCACCGATGGTGTGGATGACAGGGATGCAGCACAGGCATCATCATATGCACAGGGTGATAATTTTTGCCAGAGGCCTAGGCTGTGACATTGGATGACATCATGCGTGTGTGTTAGGGCCTGTGATATTATTGGGTGTGTGTGGATGTTAATGTTATGCATGTGTGTGTTGAGGTGCCCTACATTTGTTTCCAGTGTGTGTATATGCATGCACACAGGTCTGGCATGTGGCTGGCCTACACAGGGGTATTATTGACAGCTGCAGACTGTACAAGGCAGGTTTCACAGTTCACGGTGTCCAACCATGGCCACATGACCTGCGCCTGCCAGGGCTTGCACAGGCACTACCAGGCAGAGGTCCAGATTGGGTACTGTCTAATGAGACATGTCCACTGGAATTGTGTCCCTGTTGGGACCATCCAGGACCATGTGCACATGGTCTTCTATGTCCTGGTGTGAATTGCACAGCACCAGCTGCACTACTGCTGCTACTGCCACTATGGGAGCGGGCATGTGCAGTAGCATGTTCACATAGACCTTCAACAGATGATGTAGCTGACCTACGTCCACGTGCCTGATGCCTCACTCCCACCAGATGTTCCAGCACAGACATTCCATGCTCAAGGATTGACATGCCACGGTCAAGGACTCCCACCATGTCACCCAATCGTCTATCCAAAACATCTGCAAGATGATGGTGAGCATTTGCAAGTGCCTGGATGTTGTCAGTTAATGAATGGACAGCCGCCCTCTGAAGCCTCAGACCTTCTCTGTTGTGCCATTCAGCACATGCCTGTGCCTCCATTATAGCCCGAAACATGCATCTGGTGATTCCAGCTGATGCGCTTTGTCTCACAGGGGCATGTTGGCCAGTGGTCCTCCTATGAGCAGCACTGGGCACATGCCTTTGTGGGACATCACCAGTCTGTTGACTGGGATCATGGTGTGCAGGCACACCTTCCATAGTAACCACACTTCCCTGTTCCATGCTACCACCCGCCAACTGTCCTTCCTCTATGGCCAGTGGTGATGGGATATGTGCAGGCAGGGAAACTGTGTGCGAGGATGAGGGGGAGACAGGTGGAATGGCAACCAATGGCACATATTCAGCCCCTAACAACCCTGCCTGTGCCTCTATCATACTATCATCATCACTGCTAGAGTCTGTGGGGACACTAACATCAGGTGGACCGCAGGAGGGCAACATACCTACATCAACACCTGTGAGGGGAAGACAAGAACTGTACATTACAAGTTATACCAGATACACAGACAGACAGAGACACACACAGACAGACAGACAGACAGAAACACACACAGACAGACAGACAGACACACAGACAGACAGACAGATGCACACAGAGACACACACACAGACAGAGACACACAGACAGAGACACACACAGACACACACACAGACACACACACACACAGAGACAGACACACATGCTACATGCAGGTGATATGGCAGATGGCATTCAGCTTAGACAATTATAGTTTCAGCTTAGACAATTATAGTAGTAGTTATCATACATCCATGAGTTGCACACAACAGCATGCATGTGTTATAGCAGACGGCATGCACCTTACACAATTATAGTGGTGGTTAGCATACATACCTGTATTGCACCATTTGTGTTAGTAGCCTATGCCCCATGCCTGCAACACAATGCAGGCACTTTGCACCATTGCACCGCACTGCCGTGGTGTGTGCAACATACACCGCATGTTAACAGACCATCTCTGACCTTTGTACATCTGCTACTGATGCTTTGTGTTGGCCACCGCCCCTGTGTGTGAGGATATGAGCAGTAGGGTATGTCGACTGCATACTATATTTGCCTGAGCCCTAGCTTGCATATCTCCCCCAAAGCAGTGCATGTCTGTTCAACATTATTCCACCTAACCCTGAGCTGAGTGTAGAAATTGTGCATGTGGCTGTACACACGTTTGACATGGCCGTCCCTACTTTGCAATGGTGCCACAGACCAGCACAGGTTTACAGTACACCGGCCTGCTGTGTGGTGTATGGCCTTGCCAATCACATGTAGTATGACATGTCTTCTGCTGACGTGTTGAATGACATGCATACATGTGTAACACAATGGTGTTCTTTCCAATCTACAGTACGGTAATGATGTCCCAATGCAGGGATGTGTTTTACTAACATGGGCCTTCAGCTGATGCAATGTTGTCTGTCCACCCTACAAATATGCAGGGACATACTGCACATTGAGCTGATGTGCATAGCCATTACAGGGCATCATGTGGCTTCACAATTGCTATACAGTGTGAGCTACTGACACATTTCATAGCCATGACTATGTTCACATACAATACATATCTAATGTGGAATGTGACCCACATCACTGAGGAGTATACACTATAAACCCTAATGTGGAATGTGTGACACATAAGGGTATACGGATGACACCCCTGCACATCTGCAACCATATGACTGATGCCTGGCAACTATGCCCACACATTAACATAGCAGTACTCTATGTCCCACATGCCATCTGTGTACCTCACACACATGAGCAGCAGGCATGACAGTGATGTCTGACACCAGCAAGGTGAATGCACTGTATCTGTGGCTTGATGTGGATGTATGTGTATGTTGTGCAACACATGTATGTATTTAGATATTGTATAGGTGAATGCTTCCATGTTGTGACACACTCAAGATGTTCAAGACATGTTATGTGGTGGTTTCATGTTATGCCTACACAAGCTGTGCACAGGCCTGTATGATGTTTAGTGTTTCACATCTGCAATATCACCATTACACAAAGGCCGTAGTTGTATTGTGTCGAGCCAATGTACAACAGGGTGTACACACATGTACATCACTTCTATTGTGTGTGTTGCTTCATGTCTCTGGCCATCCTCCATTGCCATGTGTACACATGTTCAGTCCAATGGTTGTGATGGCCATCTTATTTCACGTCAGTGTTATCCCATATGACATACACCCATAGATGTCATATGCTCTACTGAGTGAACAAACAAGCCGGCAAACTGCAGCAAGGGTAGTCCCTTGCTGCAGTTTGCCGGCTTGTTTGTTCACTACAGTTTTTCAGTTTCTCTGTTTTTTGGATATGCTCCACTGAGGACAGGGTTATGTAGACAAAGGGTGGTATGTATGGGATGTGAGACATGTTTTGCAGGATAGTTGAGTAATGTTGTAGTCAGCCCACTACATGTCATGGACATGTCAGATAGTACATGACATTGTGTGACATTCATAGTAAGGGTATACTCCACAAGGGTGTATCCTGTGGGCCAGTCATACTCCAGTTCCAACACATTTAGAGTGTGTGCACATATGCTCTCTGTACAGTACTGTTCATATTCCCAACATGTGTAATGCTGATATGTAGTACCTGTCCCTACAGTGGAACACACCTCCACCATTGTATTCACTGTTGTCCACAACATCTGGCAATGACAGTTTGGAAGGTTTAGTGTAGGTGTTTCATATAGTCTTCAATTGTTTCACATAGGTAAACAGTGTGATGCATTGCAGGTCTGACCAGTCTTCATTAACAGGACTACCATACATTATGTGTACATGTGTTATGGCAGATAGCATGCAATTAATACATTCCATGCAATATCAAGCCTGGTAAATAATAACAATCTCACCTGACACAGACTGCTGTCACTGCAAAACACCAGAGGCACCTAAACAGGAGTGTTACAGCAGTAAGCACACCTGTGTGATAGCTACAGGGTGCAATGTCCATGTTAGCACATAAGCTAGTACAATACACTATACTATGGAGTATGCACATCTGTGCATACATAGAGTAGTAGACTATAATATGTGGCATGTGTGCATACATGCCTTGCATATGATGTTACATTACATATTGTACAGTAACACATGCAACTATGTGAAATATAGTTGTGTTTTATGTGCAGTAGTGACTTACCAGGCAACTCCAGGCTCAGTGGTGGAGAGACACCCACCTCCACAATACCAGCTAAAGCTTGTGGATGGAGGTCTGCAGGTGTCTCCAGGTTGGCCAGTAGAGCCTCGGTACGTGTGAGTGGGGGCTGGGTGAGTGGCCCACCACCTTTTGCACCTTGTTCCCTGGAGATTGCATTAGCACACTGTTTCTTCCATCTTATGAGGTCAGTGCAGTGTCGGCGCACCTGCTAATAGGTGCGATTGTGACCGCCAACATCATCTGCAGAGTTCCTCCCACAGGGCATCCCGCTGCTGTGCATCCTGTGGCACATGGCTGAAGAGAGTTGTGTGGTTGTCGGGGAGGTATGGGATGAGGACCTCATCCTCCAAGCAGCTGTACACCGGCAGTCTGCTACGTGGCATCCCTGGAAGACATAATGATGGAGACAGGTCACAGTAACTCACAGAGAAGTACAGCAGTACAGCTGAACATACATGTGTATCACATTTATTAAGATTACAATTATGTTTTTGCAAATCTACATGACACTAACACCACTGACATGTATAAGTCACACACATTTGACACCTACTGGTGATGTGATGTTATCGCCATATACGTGTGTGTCATTTGATGATATTGTTCACACACCATGTGGATGTTGTCTTGACGTGGGCATGTCTTTTTGCCTGTACTGGTGTCTTTATCTATCAGCACATGCCTGGATGTGATCACATTAATGCAATCGACCTTAATGCTGTGTATATGTCACATATAAAGTCATACATAGCCGTTAGGGACATGACCTGTGACCCTGCAGACTTGCAAGCATGTATGTGTTTTGCCATATACATCTACATGGCACTGTACAGATGTGTAGCATCCTGCCATGTATTGCCTGTGTTGCACATGTGTAACACATGGAACAATAGCTAGCCTGATGGTATTTGCAGGGTTGGATATCAACTATAGCATGTATGGTCATAGTGATCTAGTAGGCTATATGCCCTGGACCATTTATGAGCCTAGGCAGACAGGTTACCTAGCTGTAGGCAACAGACAAATACGTTTCAGTGGCCAGTTCAAGCAGTGCCACAGAACTGATACACATGGTTACTGATATATTTGGAATGCGGTCATCACACCATGTCACAGAGAGGAGCAATGTGCAGCTTTGCTGGACAGGGATGCATAGTATGGCAAGAGTATGTTAACTGTATGGGACAGAGATCTGTCAGTTATGTTGTGATCCTTGTACTAGAAAGGTGGATGTCCATGATGTATGTGTTTATTTGGGATCAGGATGTGTTAAGTGTAGCATGTCCAACACCTCTGGGTTGGACATGGCTTTATTCAGGGTAGGTTGCATGCTACATAGTGCAGCTATGGATTGGGAAGGGCAGTGTAGGCCATCTACACATGGGCAATAACCCTTAAAGGAAATATGTGATCTATTATGGGTCACATGAGTGTTGAGTATGGCCCATAGTTATCGCTATATTCCTGGATGGCACCCTGTCATGATTAGGGCTGCCACATACGACTACCTGTCTTTTGTGGTGAAGTAACTATCAAAGAAAAGTACTGTCCAGCTGCATCCCATACACACAATTGCCATTATGTTGACCACTGCCTAGGTGGTAGTTAATGGGTACAGGGTTTGTAACAGAGGGGATGACAATGCAATACTTAGCTGTCAGATTGTGGCCATACATCACACACCACACATCTGACACACTAAGGCCCTTCTGTATGTTGAACACAGCACACATTGAGTCAACTATTGCTCCTACTTCATAGTCATTTGCAAACATCAATAGGCTGATGCCTTCTGTGTTAGTCTGTGTGGTATACATAACAAAGAGGGGAAGTACCAGGAATGACCCCTGTATTACTGTGGCTGGTATTAATCAGACACCTTTTGTAGTGTTGGTTCTGCCAGCAGTCCAGTTGCCAACCACTCCTGTGACATAGGAATATACACCTAGTTTAATGAGTGTAGCTGAAACACAGTATGGGTGATGGTGTCCTATGACCTGGCAAGGTCATGATATGCAGTGTGAATTAGCCCTACTGTCATCTACATCTGTACCGAGTACATCAAATAAGTTGATCACGGTTCATGGTTGTACAACCAGACTCAGCAGGGTAGTTGTGCACTATGTTCCATTATCAGTGGTGTCTCCCCCTTTGTGGAGTGTGATAAATGTTGCTGTGCACCATTCGGTGTGTACACAGCCTAACATGGCGCTATGATTGAACATGATGTGTATTTGGATAGCTGAATGTTCTTACATTTGTGTAGGATACACCCTGGGATGTTGACAGGTCCCATGAAAGCTGTATGTATGACTCCAGAGAGTGCAGCTTGCACCTGCATAGTCGTTAGTACAGGAGCCCTGTAGTGTACATGGATATATTACTAAGTGTACCTGTTGGGGGTGGGGGTGGGAGTGGGTTTAGGTTCTCCGAGACCCTATCTGGATGAACGGGTGCTATTTCTGTAGGTGCAGTACTTCCCATGCCATAGTGCTGTGCAGCATGGCAGGTCTTGTCGTTGCCATTATGATTAATGACACAGCTATAGAATGCTATGTGCTTGGCCTCATAATATGTGGCTGATTAGTTTCACAGTGGTTTTATATGGTGTATCTACATCTTACTGAGGCTGACCAGGGATCACCTACACTCATGTGTGTTCACTCTTGTAACAGTTACTACCTTTCTGTGGTACAGTTTAAAACATGGTACCACCGGTTTGCCTTCTTGTTTGTGCTGGGCTGAATCCTGGTTCTGTTTTAATGGCACAATCACAGCACATATGTGACTGCTTAAGGTTCATTTGTGTAGGATTCAGCATTTGCACATGCATTGTCCATCTGCATGGGTGCCATGACACTCACCACTCTACTCTTAGGAAACATAACATTGGCATTGGAGACTAACTATGTGTACCATACTGTTAGCCCTGTTTGTGTAACTACTGTGATCCAGGTCAGTGGGGTCGATGGAATCCAACATACATTGAGCGCAGGTGTTGGTACATGAGGAGTCTTCCCAGTTCATAATGGAATAGTTGAGAGTAACCATTATTATGGTTCTGTCTCAAACCTAATCTTTTCCATTATAGCACATTATGACAGTTGGGAAGTCCGTGGCCTGGTGGGTGATCTGTCTCAAGGTGCATTTTAAATTCCACTTTGGCACAAAAGTAGTTGGTCAGCATAATGCATCTGATGTTATGCAAGTGCAACTAGCGTGGGGGTGTACATATCCTTCAGGAATATGGACACACCTGTGGCCCGTGTGTTCCAATAAAGGATAATGGGCAAGAGGTGAGGTATGTGTTATAACATGGTCATGCAGGTCTGCTCTCTGCAGCATTGAAACATGTCTCAGTCATTGCACAGATATGTTCTCCATGTTAGGGATTGACATATGTGTGTCCGTTTCCCTGTAATAGCAGTGGACCTTCACTTGAACCATGCATGATGAAGGCACTATAGGGGAAGCATGAGCCCTAGGCAGTATCCAGATTCCCAGGGGTGACAGGTGCAGGCCCTGTCTGGCAAAGCATCATGGTGTGTCAACCATGTTATCTCAGGATGACAGATACTGGATACCCTTTGACATGTACCATTACACTAGACAATTTTGGAATACAATCCTTTTGTCCCTGTACTGCAGTATCATTCTGGTCAATGGCAGAATGCTACCCAGGCCTTGGGACATACCTGCATGGGCTACAAGACCTAACAGTTCCTACATGTGTTTCCATGCAGTCCAGGCTACTGCATCACAGGTCCTGCACAACAACATGGAATATGCCAGAGCCATGTGTATAGTTCAAAAGGTGGTCTGAGTGTATGAGCATGTGGCTAATCATAGGTTCATAGGTAGGTACTAGGCTATCGGCCCAAGGGCCTACGTAAGCCCAGCCAGCAAGGTACCATAGCTTACGCCACCCAAGAAAGTTATTTTCCTGTGCCACTGTCCAGCAGAGACACAGAAGTGATCCCCGGGGTGTATTTCCTATTTCCCATCCACTCATCAAGATTTTTCTTGAAGAGTTCTAATAAAGAACTTTGCTTGACATAGATGGGTAGCTTGTTCCAGAGTATAGGAAGTCTCTGGGACAGGAATCTATCCCTCCAGCATGTCCTGTTTATTGTGATGACAAGGTTTAGGTCCCTAGAGCATGTAGCTTGGAGGGATTGGGATTTCTTTAGGTGTAGCATGTCCAACAGCTCTGGGTTTGACATAGCTTTATATGTTAAGCAGAGATCACCTCGGAGTAGGCGATATGCTATGGAGTAAAGCTGGAGTTTTTTGAGGTGGTCAGTGTGGGGCATTTGTTTGAAGTCAGTAATCCCCTTTGTGAGGTACTTCTGTGGCCTTTCCAGCTGCTGCAGATGTCTTGTGAGGTACATTCCAAAAGGGGCGTTGTACTCTATAATGTGTCTAATGAGTGACAAGTAGAGGGAAACAATGGCCTCTTTTTTCCTGGATGAGAACCCTTTTATGATGAGGTGTGCCACATAGAAGAACTTCCTGACTACTGTGGTGATGTGACTATCAAAGAAGAGACTACTGTCCACCTGGGACCCAAGATCTCTTATCACACATTCGGTGTTAAGTAGATTGTTGCTATTTGGTAGTTCATGGGTACATAGCTTTTACCAAAGGGCATGACACTGCACTTTTTGGCATTGAGCTTGAGGCCATGGCTCTGACACCAGACATCTGTCTCAGTGAGGCCCTTCTGTAGGATGTCCACATCATTTGGGGACTTGACTATGGCTCCTAGTTTGCAGTCATCTGTGAACTTCATCAGCCAGAGGCCTTCTGTGTTTTCCTGTACTTCAGAGAAGTAGATACCAAACAGGAGAGGTCCCAGGATGGAACCCTGTGGCACTCCATTTGTCACTGCCTTGAGGTCAGATTTGGAGTCTGCAACTTTTACAGTGTGGGTTCTATCAGTGAGCCAGTTGGCAACCCATCTTGTGACGTAGGGATTTATACCTAGTTTAGTGAGTTTAGCTATAATTCCAGAATGGGGGATGGTGTTGAAAGCCTTGGCGAGGTCAAGATAGGCTGTGTGAACCATCTTACCCTCATCCACAGCTTTGGTGACTGCCTCAAAGAAGTCGATCAGGTTCAGGAGGCATGATCTGCCTTTCACAAACCCAAACTGGGTGGGATCCAGAATTTGGAGGTTACCAATGTCTTTGTTTATGACTTCCATGATGATACGTTTCATGGCCTTGCAGACCAGGCTCGTGAGGCTAATAGGTCGATAGTTCCCGGGATCAGTGGTGGCTCCCCCTTTGTGGAGTGGGATAACTGTTGCTTTGCGCCATTCAGTGGGCCCAAAGCCTGATGCGAGGCTATTATTGAACATGGTGCATAAGTGGGGAGCCAGTTCATTCTGAAGTTCATGTAAAACGCAGCCTGGGATGTTGTCCGGTCCCATGGACTCTGTGTTTTTGGCTTTAGAGAGTTCAGCTTTTACCTGCGTAGTTGCAATTACAGGGACTCTGCATTCTTCCTGTATAGATATGGGCCCTTTAGGGGGTGAGAGGGGGGTAAAGTTAGCACTGAACCGATCTGCCAGGATGTTGGCAAAATTAGTTGGTTCTGTAATTTTCGTGCTTTTGTGCTGTAACAGAGCAGATCTGGGTGTTGCCATCTAGATTCATGACATAGCTATAGAATGCTTTGTGGTTGTCCTTGGATTTAGTGGCAATTTTGTTTTCGTAGCTAGCTTTGGAGGATCTTATAAGGGATCTCACCTTCTTACTGAGGCTGTCCAGGGAGCTCCTCCACTCATGGGATTTTATTCTCTTTTTCAACAGTTTCTTCCTTCTGTTGTACAGTTTGTTTATGGCAGGGGACCACCAGATTAGCTTCCTTTTTTTGGAGGATAGTGTCTTGGTTCTGTTTGGGATAGCACAATCTATGTACTTGTGTAAGTGCTTATAGAGTGCATTTGTGTAGGATTCAGCAGTTGTAACTGTATTGTCCATCTGAATGGGTGTCATGAAGTTCACCACTTCTGTCTTAAGAAGCATGAAGTTGGCTTTGGAGAAAATGTTTACTGTGGTTTCCTTAATGGGGGGTGGGGGCGGATTATGGATATCAAGGGTGATAAGCTTATGGTTGGATTGGACCAACAAGGTGTTGCCTTCAGGTGTGGAACACCAGTCACTCATGTTGGTAATGACTAGGTCAAGGATATTGTTGCCCCTGGTGGGGGTGTGGATAAGTTTATCTAGGGCATTGGAGTTTATGAATTCCAGAAAGCGTTGAGCTAAGGAGTTGGTACACAAGTAGTTTTCCCAGTTAATGGTGGGGTAGTTGAAGTCGCCCATTATTAGGGTGTTTGGTTGAACCCTAATATTTTCCAGTTCATCAAGAAAAGAGGAGTGAGAATCCTGGGGCATGGTGGGGGAATCTGTAGCAAGCTACAATTTGGATTGCAGTTTTGCCCAGAGTTAGTTGCACTTGGATAACCTCGGATGCATTATGCTGAGCAACTAGCCTGGAGGTGTGGATATCCATAATGAATGTGGACACACCTCCGCCTTTGGTGTTTTGGTCCAGGTTACATGGCCGAAAAGTGGAGTATAAGTTATAGCCTGGTAGTGCAGGGGTGCTCTCTGGAGCCTTGAACCAGGTCTCAGTCACTGCACAGATATCGATGTTCTCCATTTTAAGGAGTGCCTCAAGTGAGTGCATTTTGAGATTTAGACTTCTAGCATTGAGTAGCATTACCTTCAGTTTTTGTTTGCCTGTTCCTGTTATGGTGGTGAATTTGTTATTTCAATGCTGCCTAAAAAAGGCACTATAGAGGCAGCAAGAGCCTTAGCCAGTATCCGGAATCCCAGGGGGTGACAGGTGCAGGCCATCTGTGGCAAAGCATCGTGGTCTGTCAACCATGTCATCCCAAGCAGACAGATACTGGATCCCCTTAGAATGACACCAGAAGCTTAACCAATTGTTGAAGTCAATCATTTTGTCCTTGTACTGCGGTATCATTCTGGGCGATGGCAGAATGCTACTCAGGGCTAGGGTCATACTTGCCTGGGCTACAAGATCGGAGAGCTCTTCCATGTCTCTTTTCATGTAGTCCAGGGAGGTATGTCTCGGGTCATTCACACCAACATGGACAATGACAGAGTCATATTTGTACTTGGTGTGGAGTGACCTGAGTGCGTGGGTTATGTGGTGGATCCTGGCACACGACAGGCAGCTGACAGTAACCTTCTCCTTGTCTAGCCTGGTGAGTGGGGCATCAGTCTGCCTGACTATAGAGTCACCTATGACTAGTGTGTTGGGTATGTTGTTTTGCCTTCTTGGCTGTGGTTGAGTGGCACACTGAGTCTGTGGGCTATGTGTCATTTGGGTTGTGTTGGGGGATGGAGGTTGCTTGCGTTTCTGCTTTGGAGGTCTCTGTTGCTAAGACAGATTATTATTGAGAGCCTCCACGAATGTTTTTGTGTTACTGTGTGTGGATTTTGGTGGTGTAGATTTAGTGAGATTATGTGATGAGTGTGGTGTGGTGCAAGTGTTTACCTTCTCCTCATGGCTGTCAAGTTCAGTCTTGGTTAGAGAGAGCTTTACCTCCAGTTTGGCTAAATAAGTGCATCTCTCACAGGTTGTAGTGTTGGGTGGTAGGAGAAGAGGGTTGTCAGTGTACATGAGGCAATTTCTACATTGCCTCAAGATGCCCAGATTCATCAGATAGACAGGAGAGAACACTGGGAGCTGACCCTTGGACATGCCTGAATAAAAAACTATTTTCCTCTAGATAAGTGAGAAAAGTGAGTACAAGAGCTGTTTGTCTCTAAGCAAGTGAGAAAAGTAAGTACAAAAACTGAGATCATGGCAGACAGGCAGCTGACAGTATGTATGCCCTCGTTTAGGTTGGTGTGTAACATAGTGCTAGAGTTTGCATTCACAAATGAGTACTGTTGGGCATGTTTCCAGTCAAGTGTTTAGAGGTGTGGCACAATTATGCAAACTAAGTCATACAGTTTGTGTATTTTGGTGTCTGTCTCTTCCTGCTTGGGGGGGGTCACTTGTTTGGTCAGATACTTATACATGTCTGTGAATGTGTGTGATTTCTGGTAGTGTGTGTGGGTGTCCTTACTGTGTTCTGGAAAGGGTATGGGTTGGTTGTGTTGATGAGCTGCATGTGTTAACCTACACCTCATGACTGTCCAGTCCAGTCCAGTCATGGCTGTAGACTGGGCTGCCTTACAGCTTACCCCTGTAGCTGCATCCCAAACAATGTATGGGGCGTGGTGTTAGGTGGGTTTGGCAGTGTACATGGCATAGAGATTACATTCCCCCAGGATGGCCACATACACAAAGCTGACATTAGTAAACACCTGTAGCTGACTAGTGGACATGCCTGTATGAGCAGTCAGTACTACAAGTACCTAGTACTGTATTTAGTTTACGTATTGCCTATGAAGATGTTTTAGACAGTGATGCTCACATGTAAATATATGTGTTATAGACATGACAACACTGGCTATAACGGAAACATTGTAGCTACCTTTAGCAGCACTCCTCCTCTGAGGAGCACATCACGTCCTGTTAGTTGATTACAGATGATGCAGGTGTCTACAGGTCTGTTTCCTTCTCTGGGTATATACTCACATATCCACCAGGGCCATGAGCTCTGTTGGGCACAGACACCCACTCTCCAAACAGAGTCATGTATCAATAGACTCTGATGCCACTATCAACATGATCAGGATATAATCAGATAGTGTGAGCCATCACCTATGATGCGGCTATTACACATGGGCAGCTGTCTCCTACATCTTACACTCCTACTGCAGATGTTACACTAGAGCTAAAGGTGATATGCACCGTTTCATTACCAGTGCTGTGAACTACCTTACATATAGTATGTGCAGGTGGCTGTTAGGTTGGCAATTAGACGTTGGACTACATAAACCTGGTAGTTCAACCAGTGTGTCTGTACTCTCAATATCCACTCTATGTAGGTGTGCACATAGCCATTTGGCCCAGCCCTGTAACAAGGGTCACTACACATTTGCATAACATGTACACATGCACAGCTGTTATTGCTTACAAACAATATTAGAGAGGTGGATATTACATGTGTTATGTGCATGGATAGTTACTTGGCTCTTCCAATTATCTTTGCTATCATGCTGCTAAACTGTCAGATGAATACAAATGCTATGTATCCTGTCATTGAGTATTGTAATTGCCAACAGACGTAACTACTGTTTGCATAACATAACAGAACTGCTTTGTAGAATATAATACAGATCTACCTAGAATACTGTACATTACACAGTTATTGGCACAATATCCCACAATGCACACCATATTTGCACGGTAAGCCCACCTTTAACATGCTCATCTTACTTATACACCCATATATATGTCGACTGTTACAATATATCGACATATACTATCACCTGTTATAGCACATACTTGTTGGACCAATCCTGACACTGACAGTGGCTGGATGCGAATTGGTGGGTTCCAAGCCCATATCATCCCTTGTGGTGTATGCGGAGTTTGCCATTTGACCTACAGCAGTACACACATAGAATGCTACAAACATTACTACTGCTCAACAATACATCGCTACAAGATAGCTATTTCCACTATATGCATTGATTACACTAATTCTTACAGTACAGGTACTACATACACAGACATACTACATGTTATACATACCTTCTTAGTAATCTGAGGTGTTATTGACTAGTATAATACTTGTTTTTGGTTCGTCTTTCAGTGTTTTGTACTGTCCTACAGGTAGATACAGATGGTTTGAATGTGTGACAAGGCAACCTTTTATAGTTACAGATCAGTAACATGTGCTATCCCGATGACCAAGTGATGTTCCTAAGTAGCTAATTACATGCACATAGGCTGCGCTGCTACTGTATAATATATGTGTGTGCAGACATCACTGATATATATATATATATATATATATATATATATATATATATATATATATATATATATTTCATATTAGTTTGTAACAATAATACATATGTTGACTGGAATATGTTGGTTCACAAACTGCAGTACATTACAATGTACTGTACATATGTACACAAAGTGACTGTCCCATTTGTGATCATTACAGTGCAATGCATATGGTATAAGGTGTAGTCTCAAGACCATGAAACATGTATACACCTCGGATGGCTTAGTGGCAAGTCCCACGACTATAGTGTGCATGGTCCAGGGTTCGACACCTACGATGCTTTACAAATGTTTTTTACTGCAGAATAAGGCTCATTTAAGCAGTTGTAAGCATATTTAAAAGTGTTTGTCTGACATTATAGCAGCGGTTAAACACAGTTAAACAAACTTTGTAACATATAACCTGTGCGCGCAAACACGGCCACATCCGCTAACTACTCCGGATATATACATGTCAGTGACGTAACATCTCACTATGTGCTGACATAACATTACATTCTCTGTTGACTGTACTCTCCAGCACACATGGGTTTATATGGGTGTTTCGAATGTTTATTATACAGACGATTACTACCTATATATGCAAGCTGCGGTTAACGTATACTTTTGCACATGATAAATATCCCTGCCTTTATCAGGATTGTAAGCACGAATTCACAAATACTATGTGGATGCTGTAACCATTACACTGTTGACATTAACGTTGCTTCTGCCTATTTCCTGTTTAGATGATTTCTATGGGTAAGCTAGGCTAAGCAAAGGGTGGAGGCCCCCAAACTCAATGAGCTTCACATACTCTTGAAATAACAACATATAACAAATGTACTGTGGGACAGTACATTACATTCCTAACTACATTAGGCATAGCCCCTCACTGACACACTTCAAGGGAAACCTTGTTGTATGAATGGGTAACAGACTATACACCCCTGGGATCATGTGTGCCAGAACCATACAGCCAGGTGGTGGGGGAGCCTGTCCAGTTTGATAGCTGCGAGACCTGTTGGAGGAATTGAATGGTGTTGAATTGTTACATTAACATGCCCTCTTTAGATCACTAAGTGCCCCTGTCACCCTCCAAACCCCCAGTCTTCAACAGTTTCCAGCAACTCTGCCTGGAATTGCTTCATTGGCTATGCTTGACAGAGGCTCAGTTACTTCATCAATGGTGCCGGGAATGCCAACACACTGTAGCTATGCTTCTAATTTCCCTTGGGCAGACAGGTAGTAGGCTATCTGTGAACCTTAACATGCAGGCCATCACAGCCATAATATGTGAATAAACAGATCTTCAGATCACAATAAACAGTGGGAAATCACCATGTAGTCAGGAAACAGGTAAGTACAGCAAGAACATACAGAATACCGATACTTAGTCACTCCAAAAGCCTATCTTGGAAGCTAGAAGACTTGTATAAGTTTAAGCCTTTCTATTGCTTACCAGTAGGTTACCTACAGGGGAGATGAAAAACAAGCACAGATGGGGAACATGCATGCAATGATACCATACCGGCCTATGTGTCAGCCTTAGGCTTTGGAATACTGGCCAAGGCTATTGGCGTCCCCATGGTGCCTTATTTAGGAGTGTCTCAAAGGTGAATACCAGCTCTGTAAACAGCACAATAGCAGATTCAAAGAGGGTTATGCTACTCAACACCAGGGGTTGTGATCACAACATGCATGCACTTACAGCACTCCTCAGGATGGACAACATCAACATCTGTGCAGTAACTGAAATCTGTCTTAAGGCTCCTGAGAGCATACCAGCACTACCAGACTACAACCCATAACACACATTTCACCCACAGAACATGGACTGACAGACATGGAGGGACTGTATCCATATTCATCAGGGATACCTACACCTCCAGGTTAGTGGGGCAGCATGATACCTCTGTGATCATCCATATCCAGCTAACATCAGCCACAACTGGAATGTAAACTGTGGCCTGCTACGGATCACCCTCCATGACCTGAGACCTCCACTCCACCTACCTAGAGACAGTGGAGAACATGACAGTCCTAACGCACACCCTGGCATTGGTCGATGTCAACTACCATACCATTAACTGGGAAACTTACTCCGGTACTCACTTCCAGGCCCAGCACTTCCTGGAATTTATCACCTCATATGCCATGTATCAGGTGGTAACCTCCCTAACGTGGGGTGGAAACTACTAGAAGTGGTCATCACCAACATGGGCAACAGGTGCACCACAACTGAGGTTAATCAGTCACTGGTTAGATCTGACCATGAACTAGTCAATGTTTCCACACCCAAGCATCTCCCCCACCCACAGATACCACAGTGTATACCTTTCTTACAGCTAAATTTACACTACTAGTGACAGGGGTGGGTGGTTTCACAGCCCCCACGCTAAGGGGAAACACTGCTCAAGATACAGACAGATTTACAAATGCAGTCTATAAGCACCTACATGGATGTATGGATCATGCCATCACTGGTAAACCAAGACTCACTCCTCCTAGACAAGGACACCAGTCTGGTGGACCTCTGCAATAAACAGGCTATACTACAGAAGTAGGACAGTGTTCCAGACTCAGAGCAAATCCCACGAAGGGCAGACATCTGTGACCACTATTAGTATGATACATAGGTCCCTCATGACATTAAAGAAGGCTAACATCAGCAGGAGAATACCCAAGGATTTGGAAGATAACCACAAAGCTTTCTGTGGCTATGTCAAGGATCTACGTGGTGACACACAGATTTGCACTGTGCCGGTGAAATATAGCACAAAATATGCTGACCCTACTGATATTGCCAACATCCATGCAGATACATTCGGTGCATACTTCACCCCCTAAAAAACCCACAACACTACCCGAAAGGTACAGTATCCCACACATCAGAGACACACAGGTGGAAATGGCCCTCTCTAACAGCAGAACACAGCATCAATGGAGGCAGATGTTGACCAAGAATGCATCTTGCAAACTGTACAAGACAACCTGCCCCCCAACTAATTAAGCATTCCTACCTCAGCCTCTCCACAGGCTACATGCCCATTCAATGGTGCATGGCAACGGTTATTCCACTCCATCAAGGTGGAATCACAATTGACCATGGTAACTACCACCCCATAAGCCTGACTAGCCTGGTCTGCAATGGTATGGTTCGCATCCTCATAGCACTCATTAACAGACATTGGTAACCTCTGAACACGTGACCAAACCCAGGTCAGCTTGGTTGAGTGCAGTTCATGCCTACTGAACCTGTTTGACATCTTACATACAGTCACCAAGACATTAGATGATGGGGGAGGTGGTTCACACATACTACCTGGACCTCGCCAAGGCTTTTGACACCATGTCCCATTCAGGTATTATTGATAAACACACCAGCCTGTACATTCACCCATACATCACAGGTTGGGTTGCCAATGGGCTTACACACAGAACCCACATGGTATGACTAGCGGTCTCCAGGTCCAACTCTTGACCAGTCACAACTGGTGTCCCACAAGACTCAATCCTGGGAGCCCTACTGTTTGGCATATATGTCTCAGAGGTACAGGCAAACACAGGTGGACTATGGCAGACCATGTTTGGCAATAACTGCAAACTGGGAGCCATGATTGATAGTCCAGCTGACACAGACATCCCTCAAGGGGCCTCATGGAGAACATCACAGGGTGCCAATGACATGGCCTCCAGCCAAGTGCCACTAACTTGCATGGTCATTCCATTGTGGAATTGGCACCCACATATTAACACATAAGTGGCAGCCACTTTAACATGTACGAGGTAATGGGGTATCTGGGGACTAAGGTAGACAGTGATCTCCCCTTTGACAATCATATCTCTACAGTAGTTAGGACATCCTTCATGTAGGCCATCTGATTACTAAAGGATTCCCATCTAGACATACTGAGGTTATAGTGCCCCTTTACTCATCACTCATCAGTCCCATCATAGGGTATAATATCCCATGTGGGATGTACCTCAGAAGACACTTCCAACAGCTGGGGGGTCCACGAATGTACCTCACCAAGGGGAATACTGGCCTCCAACATATGACCTATAAAGCCAGACTGAATAAACTCCTGTTTTACTCAGTGGCATCTCATTTACCCAGAGATGATCTCCACTGGCCAACACAGCCATGTTGAACTCAGGCTTGATGGATATGCTCCACCTATGGGAATCCATGTCACAGTGAGCCACACACTGTAGTGAGCTGAACCTTGCCACAACAATAACTGGAAGATACTGGAGTGACAGCTTCCTGTCACAGACACTCCTCATACTTTGGAACAACATCCCTAACTACATTATACAGAGCCCCTCACTAACACTCTGCAAGAGAAACCTTGAGGAGTGGATGGGGAACAGTAGATGCACCCCAGGGATCCCACCATTGGCTCTGCTCCACAGAGGGATAGTTAATGAATCAATGGGGTGGCAAAAGCTAACACATTTTGGCTGGGCTTATGAATGGCCTCTGGCAGTTGGCCAAGTACCTACCTATGAATCTATACATACAGTATCTGCATATACTGATAGCTTAATTTGCTGTTCAGGTGTTGACTTACCTTGTGCCAGTGGCAGTTGCGTCTGCAGTAGTTGAGGGCTGCCTATGTTGGATGCACACAGTAGACTGCCTATACATGACAATTTACAGGTAGTCTTGTGTGTGTGCCATCCATTTTTACTGTGTGTGCAGGTGGAGAAAGGTGTCAGTCCCTAGGTGCCTACACTGTCAGTGTGTGTGCTATAAGTTCCCTCTTTGCCAAGGCATGGGCATACTGGGCACGCCTCCTGGGACTGGCTCAGGGTGTTCGTGGTCTGAGTACCTCTGTGCCTGTGAGGCCCTTGGCAATGGTGGTGGGCTGTGAGGGCCTTTACCATTCTGTCCCTGCTGCAGCTGTTTCTGCAGGACCATATTGTGTAGCATGGCGCACATTATGAAGATGTGGGCACATGTGGCTGGAGAGTACTGCAAGGCTCCATCAGATATGTCCAAGCAATGGAACTGTGATTTCAGCATCCCAAACACATGCTCTATGATGATTCTGGTTTGTGCGTGTGCCTCATTATGGAGTTCCTGCATGAGTGTGAGTGCATTTCTGATAGGAGTCATCATCCACAGTTCCAGTGCATAGTCAGCATCCCCCACCAGGTGGCCATTTGGGATGTCCCCCCTGGCAAATAACCGATACAGCTGTGAGGCATGCCAGATGTGGGAGTCGTGATAGCTTCCAGGGCTGCCAGCACACACATCCATGATAATGCCCGGGGCATTGCACATGACCTGGCAGTTGATGGAGGGGTATCCCTTGTGGTTTATGTAGCACCTACCCTGCTCACCGGGTGGTGACTTGATGTGTATGTGCATGCAGTCTATTGCACCCAGTACCTCCGGGTATTCTGCCACACGGTGGAAGAGATGCATATTGCTGGCCAACTCCTCCTGCATTCGGGGGAAGTATATGTGCTCATTGGCATGTGGTAACATGGCATCCAGGAACTGGTGTAGTACCCTGGATGCTGATGACTGTGAGATCCCCATGATATCCCCAGTTGGTCTTTGAAAGGTACCTGTAGCTAGTATTCTCAGGCTTACACATACCTTCATATCCACTGGGATGGGTTCCCCTCTGTTTGTTCTGGCTCTGAGGCGTGGCCGGCACAGCTCCACAAGTTGCTGTAGGATGTCCCTGTCCACCCTGTAATACTATCTCCAGATCATGTAGCCCCTGGTAGGTTACCCTGGGTCTGATCACTCTCCTCCTCCTCTGGTGCCTGAGGTGGTTGTGAGAATCATCCTCCACACCACTTTCAGTCTCCAACACATGCGGATCAAACCTATGGCAGCCCCTAACATGTACATAATAAAAGTTCCCCATCTGTATACACCACTGGTGTAGAGTGTATGGGAATACACAAATGTGTGTGAGGTGCTTTCACACTTTATAGTATTGTGCTATGGATGTTGCTGATGTAAGTGGATGTGTATGAGCTATTCCAGCTGCAGTGTGTCTTAATTATGGGTTTTGCAATGAGTACTGCAAGTGTGGGGCCTTTACTGTGGAGATCTACTTGCCTGCCTTGATTAATCTGTTGCCCTTTAATTCACTTTTAGACCTGGATCCCCTCCCATTATCAGGCATGCATCCACCTGCTATCTTTCTTGTTTTGTACTTTCCCTATCCAGTCATGGCAAAACGTGCCTTGTAGCTGATATACTGCATATCGGCTTTGTTCTGCTTAGACACTTTGCTGTTTTCTTTACAGTACAGCCCCTCCCCTTCCCTGTTCTGTAGGTAACTGTTTGCAGCCTTGTTAGCTGTTGTCAATGGCCCACTGTAGGCTCCTAGGTGTTAATTAGTCATTTGTACTCCAATTTCACTGCTGCAGCATTTCCTTATTTCTTTTGTATATCCTTCCTGTTTCAGCTGCAGTGCTCGCCGCACATACCTGTTTACTGGGTTTACGCATGGTTTCATCTCCGTTCACATGCATACTCAGTTACCTTATGTATTCTCAGCTAAGCATAGCTATGGCCAATTTGACATGCCCCTATCCTGCAGCTTTGCCTAGCTAGAGGCAGACCGGTTTAGCAATGCTCCAATGTGCTTGCAGCAATGGCGACACACCCCTCTCTTGATGTCATCTTTATCTCAAGGGCACACCTCGGTGTTATAATGCTATGTTGTGAAGTGCATCCTTACACCAGCAGGGAATCTGTGATTCACTATTACTCCTCTCATTTGCATGGCATTCCCTACTAATTCCTAGCTACTGCGCATAACACTGTCACAGCCCCTTAGCAACCCTTGCATCATGAGTATGGTATAGCATGCCTGTCATTGACTATTATGGGGAAATTGTGATATGTGTTTCATTGCAGTTTTATTCTATATTTTTATATATTCCTTGTGATCCCCTTTGCACGCTGCCCTGCTTCCGTCCGCGATAGTGAGACTATATATATTAAATGTTAATTTTATATTTTGTACATGTTTGTTTATGCCAATGGCTATATATTTAGCCATTGGCATATATTAACAATATAATATTTTGGTCGGCTGTCATAGCTCCAATTTTATGTTTGCAAAAATGTAAACCGTTTTCTACGGTTTATATTTCTGTATGCTTACACTATGCCTGCACCACTTCCTGAATCACTACATACCTTCATTTGCATGCTACACTGCTGCACATGGGGTAATTAGCATAGAAGGCTCAGGATTTGTGCGGGCGTAGTGTATGCAGGTAGTGCACGTGGAAACAGCTCGTACCTGAATCGCTCGGTGGCCATCTTTGGTGATAGAACACCAATGCTACGCCTGCACCTGGCACAAGCTTCATGAATCCTGGGGAATATCTCACTTTTAATCTCTTTTCTTCCAAAGTTTCTTTAGCAATATCAATCAAACCATTGGGATGCCTGCCATACAATACTTCAAGTAGAGTAAACAGGCTGAAACTTGTTGCATCATTGTTACATCAAAAAGCAAAAGAGCTAAAAACTTGTCCTAATTTTTTAACAGCTACCTCAGTCACTTTTCTTAGCTAGTATTTCAGTGAACCTCTCAAATAAACCATCAGTCTGCTGATAGTAGACTGATGCTTTTAACTGCTTAACTTTAAAGCTTTGGCACAACTGATGCAATATCCTTGACACAAAAAAGTGCCTTGGTCAATAGGAATCTCTTAAGGATACCATGTCTGGAGAATAACAGTGTGATGTCCCCACTCTGGGCTAGTAATCAAGGAGCCCGAATCCTCACCACTGACACTGGAGAGGGACGTTCACTTAGAATGAAAATAGATACACCCAGTATTTACAGATGCAGCTCTCTGCATCAAGCACAATTTCCCTTAATAGCACACAGGGAATACACTTAGTCTGGGGTCTGTATTTCTCTAGCCATCTCCCTTCAGGTCTCCAGTAAGACTCCCCACTCATACAGCTATAAGACTGAGACCTCAGCCGAGTGTCCAAGCCAAGTCCTCCAGCACCGTCTGTGTGAAACCAATGCTTTGCTGTTCCAAGTAGCTGATACACACTTTGAGATTTGATTTTCAGACAAACACACACACACACATACACCTGGAAAAGGCTGGCACAGATTTACTAACTATGACCTCTTCTGCCCAGACTATAAGGTAGTTGCCCTGTCACCAGACACCCCAAAGCCAGCTACTCTAAGGATCTTGCAAGAGTATCCAATTATACTGAGTGAAATTAATATTAATATTAATATTAATACAAATGGTAATGTTGACCAAAGAGGTAGGCTTTCAGGAGGGGCCACAGTGTCACTAATAGATACAAGTACTCTCAAAGGTTAAAATATTTTCTAAAGGACCAGCCACAATGAAAAGTTTAAATATATTTAATAATAAATTATAAAATAACATGAAAATATGAAATATCTATTTACAAAAAAACACCAGAGTTTCAGTCACAGGAAATATTAAAAATACCACAGCTGGAAAGATTCACACAGTTTCAAAAAAATACTTAACTATTCTCACTATATTTTCCTGACTGATCTAGAAAATTACTGTTCATAATTATTTAACAGAGCAAGGCAAGATGATGTAGGTGAGGGATCCTTCTATGTCAAGTTCCAAGAAACAGACTGCTCTGAGACATCTGTCTCACCTAATATTAAAATATTATTTCTATACAGAATGACATCACATACATCTGGTCACCATGCAGTCCCTCATTGCAAGAAACTGCCAGAATATAGCACCTACATGTCAATTAATACACACACAAGAGCATTGTTCAGATTTGGTGCAGCTTCCGGAAGTTATAAAACAATTACAAACTTCTACTCCTCCTACACAGACTAACAAACCATGCTTTTTACAGACTTCATTCAAAACTGTGAGATAACATCTTTATGGCCTAGGCCCAGTAATTTAATTTTCTTACTATTTCTCAAAGTCAGGTGAATTGAGATTAACCTCTTCTCTTTCATTATCCTCTGTTACAATATATACAATTAAACAGTTACAATAATGCATGTACATTTCTTTTCTGCACAGCAGGGCACACTGTTAATACATTTTAACACAAGTAGCTTTACAAATACATTTTTCAACACAAGCAACTGTACAAATCAGTTTGATATATAAATGACATATAATTCTTTACAAAATTCCAGCTAGCTGTGCTGGTATATGTTACACATCCACTGACCTTCTCCTGGCATAGCTGACAATACCTCACATCATCACAAACAGGTACCAGTTAACATTAGCCTTTCATAATGGTACAGCTTCTGGAAATTCTGTAGCAGTGTTCATAGGTTCATAGGTTCATAGGAAGGCACTAAGCTATCTGCCCAAGGGCATTTATAAGCCTAGCCAGAGTGTGTCATTTTTTGCCACCCCATTGATTAATTAACTGATCCTCTGTCAAGCACAGTCAATGAAGTGATCCCAGGGGTGTATTTTCTGTTACCCATCCACTCGACAAGGTTTCTCTTGAAGAGTGTTATTGAGGGGCTTTGCCTGATGTAATTTGGAATTTTGTTCCAAAGCATGGGGAGTCTCTGTGACAGGAATCTATCCCTCCAGCATGTTCTATTTATTGTTTTGGTGAGGTTCAGCTCACTACAGCATGTGGCTCGCAGTGACTTGGATTTCTTTAGGTGGAGCATGTCCATCAATTCTGAGTTGGACATGGCTTTGTAAGTCAGGCAGAGATCACCTCTGAGTAAGCAATATGCCACTGAGTACAGCTGGAGTTTTTTAAGTCGGGCTGCACAGGACATATGTTTGAGGCCAGTAATCCTCTTGGTGAGGTATTTTTGTGGTCTTTCCAGCTGTTGGAAGTGTCTTGTGAGGTTCATCCCAAATGGGACATTGTACTCTATGATGGGTCTAATGAGTAGAGGGGCACTATAACCTCTTTATTTCTAGATGGGAACCCTTTAGTAATGAGATGGGCCACATAGAAGGATTTCCTAACTGCTTTGGCAATATGATTGTCAAAGGAGAGATTACCTACCTGGGTCCCCAGATCTCTTATTACCTCTTCTGTATTAAGGGGGCTGCCACCTATGTGGTAATTTGTGGGTGTTTTGTTTTTCCCAAACAGGATGACTATACATTTTTTGGCATTTAGCTTGAGGCCATGACTTTGACACCAGGTGTCCGTTTCAGTAAGGCCCTTTTGGAGGATGTCCGTGTCAGATGGAGAGTCAATTATGGCTCCCAGTTTGCAGTCATCGGCGAACTTGGTTAGCCATAGTCCTCTTGTGTTTGCCTGTACTTCTGAGAAGTATATGCCAAACAGTAAGGGTCTCAGGACCGAGCCTTGTGGGACACCACTTGTGATTGGTTTAGAGTCGGACCTGTAGCCCACTATTCTTACCGTGTGAGTTCTGTCTGTAAGCCAGTTGGCAACCCATCTCATGACTTAGGGGTTTATGTTCAGGCTGGTGAGTTTTTCTGTAATACCCAAGTGGGGAATGGTGTCGAAAGCCTTAGTGAGGTCAAGGTAGGCTATGTGAACATCTTTCCCTCGTCTATGGCCTTGGTGACTGCCTCGAAGAAGTCAACCAGGTTTAGTAGGCATGATCTGCCCTTAACAAAGCTGAACTAGGTTGGGTCAAGTGTTTGGAGGTTCCCAATGTCTTTGTTAATGTGTTCCATGATGATGCGCTTCATAGCCTTGCAGACCAGGCTAGTCAGGCTTATGGAGCAATAATTACCAGGGTCAGTTGTGGCCCCTCCTTTGTGGAGAGGAATAACCGTTGCTGTGCACCATTCTATGGGCACATGGCCTGTGGAGAGGCTGAGGTTGAACAGCGTGTTTAGGTGGGGGGGTTAGTTCGTTCTGTAGTTCATGCAAGACGCAGCCTGGGACACCATCTGGTCCCATTGATGCTGTGTTTTTGGCTTTTGAAAGGGCAGTTTTCATCTCTGTGTCTGTGATTTTTGGGACACTACACTTTTCTGGTATTGTTGTGGGCCCTTTTGGAGGTGAGAGGGGGGTGAAGTTTGCACTGAATCCATCTGCCAGGATGTTGACAATATCAGTAGGTTCAGTATATTTTGAGCTATTTTGCACTAGTTCAGTGCATATCTGTGAGTTGCCACTTAGATTTTTAACATAGCTAAAGAAGGCTTTGTGGTTATCTTTTGAATCCTTGGCTATTTTTCTTTCAAAGTTAGCCTTGGATGATTTCATGAGGGACCTCAGTTTCTTACTGATACTGATCAGGGATGTCTTTCCTTCTTGGGATTTGCTTTTTTTCTGAACTAGTTTCTTCCTTCTATTGTATAGCCTGTTTATTACAGGGGTCCACCAAACTGGTTTCCTTCTCTTAGAGGAGTGAGTCTTGGTTTTGCTAGGGATGGCATGATCCATGCATCCTTGTAGGTGCCCATAGAGTGCATTTGTAAAGGTTTCTACATCTTGGGCAGCGTTATCCTTTAGAGTGGGGGCTGTGAAACTTACCACCTCTGTCTTAAGTAAGGTGAAGTTTGATTTAGAAAAGTTTTTTAATGTGGTTTCCTTAGTTGGGGGTGGTGGTGGTGTGTGGACATCCAGAGTGATTAGTTTATGGTCTGATCTAACCATTGACGGGATGACCTCTGGTGTGGAACACCTGTCGTCCATGTTGTTGATGATCAGGTCCAATATGTTTTCACCTCTGGTAGGGGAGTTTACCAGCTGATCCAGGGCATTTGAGTTGATAAATACCAGGAAGCACTGGGCCTGGGAATTTGTACTCAAGTAGTTTTCTCAGTGAATGGTAGGGTAATTGAAATCACCCAATATCAGGGTGTTCGGTAGGACCTTCATGTTTTCCAGTGTCGCCAGAAAGGTGGAGTGGTGGTTCTGGGTCACGGAGGATGATCTGTAGCAGGCCACAATTTCCATTGCAGATTTGCCCGATGTTAGTTGCACATGGATGATTTCAGAGGTATCATGCTGTGCCATTAACCTGGAGGTGTAGGTATCCTTGATGAATATGAATACACCCCTCCTTTTGTGTTTCAGTCCGTGTTCTGTGGCCGAAACGTGTGGTATGAGTTGTAGCCTGGTAGTGCTGGGGTGCCATCTGGAGCCTTGAACCAGGTTTCAGTTACTGTACAGATGTTGACGTTCTCCATACTGAGGAGTGCTTCGAGTGCGTGCATTTTGAGACTTAAACTCCTGGCATTGAGTAGCATAACACTCAGTTTTTTGTTAATTGTGCTGTTTACTGAGGTGGGTTTGACTTTTGAGCCTTGCCTAAAAAAGGCACTATGGGGGCAGCAACAGCCTTGGCCAGTATTTGAAAGCCTAGGGGTGACAGGTGCAAGCCGTCTCTTGTGAAGCAATGCGGCTTGTCGAGCATGTCGTCCCAGGCTGACAGACACTGGATCCCCTTTGAATGACACCAGAAGCTTAGCCAATTGTTGCATTTGATCATTTTTTCTTTATACTGTGGTGTCATTCTTGGTGAGGACAGGATGCTACTCAGGGTCAGGGTCATACCAGCCTAGGCTACATGATCAGAGAGCTCTTCCATGTCTCTTTTCATGTAGCCCAGGGAGGTATGTCTCAGGTCATTCACACCAACATGAAAAATGACAGAGTCATATTTGTACTTGTTCTGGAGTGACCTGAGTGCTTGTTTTATGTGGTGGATTCTGGCTCCCAACAGGCAGCTAACAGTAACCTTCTGCTTGTCCAGCCTAGTGAGTGGGACGTCAGTGTGCCTGACTATAGAGTCGCCTATTACTAGTGTGTTAGGTATGTTATTTCACCGTAAGGGCTGTGATTGTGCAGCACACTGATTTTGTGTTTTATGTGTTGTCTGGTTTGTGATGGGAAGTGCAGGTTGTTTGGATGTCTGCTTTGGAGGTCTCTGATGCTTTTGCAGTTTTTTATCTAGAGCCTCCGAGTATGATTTTGTGTTTTTATGTGTATTTTTTGCCAGTGCTGTTTTAGTAGGTCTGTGTGTGGCTGGTGTTGTGGTGCAAGTGTTAACCTTCTCCTCTTGACTGTCTGTTCCAGTCTTGGGTGGAGACAGCTTAGCTTCCAGTTTGGCTGTATAATTGCATCTCTCACATATGTTAGTGTTTTGTGGTAGGAGGAGAGAGTTGTCTATGTACATGAGGCAGTTGTAACATTGCCTCAGGATACCCAGATTCACCAGCTGGACTGCAGAGTGCACCTGAAGTTGCCCTTTGGTCATGCCTGAATAGTAGGGTGAGCTGCATAGTCGCTTTGTTGGTGAGGGGTGAATAAAGAGCCTTGCCCTGCTGGGCAATCAGTGTCAGGGTATATTAGTGCTTGCTATTAGGTCTGAGCAAGTGCTGGGCTGTAAGATGCTTTTTGAGTGCTTAGGTTGAGAGTTAAACTAGTTTCAAAGGAAAAAACTGAAGAGGAGACGTAGTGGAGCCAGGAATAATTTAACTGTAGCTAACTGGGACTGCCCTGTGCGCAAAACCCTGCAAACACAGTTTTTATAGTAGGGAAATGAAAGAGATAGAAATTAGGCCCCAATGGCCAATAAACTACTAACTTCTGGGCTGGAACCACTCCTCCAGGGACAGATAGGTTGCTCAAAGTTCCACTCTCTCACAGGTGAACAGAGAAACTTCCTTCTATCCAAGTAAGGTATGGGCAACTCAGAAACTAGTATCACAGCCCTGAATTCAGCACTAGCCAGAAAACTGGACACTACTAGTTTAGAAAGGCGGGAAACAAGGAATTTTTTTTTTTTTTTTGTTTTGAAAAGATAAGGCAAAAACAGTAAAAAATACACTTAAAACAGCTTTAAACAACTACAAACGATCAGAAAAGGCTATTGCACTTTAGTTTGTAGCCTACAACAGTTAAACAAATTATTTCAACAAAAAACAACTTTTTAAAAGTGGAGGCAGTCAAATAAGTACAATATGTGAAAAACAAGCTTTTAAATCATAATATTTCATTATTCAATTTATTATTATTTATTATATATATATATATATATATATATATATATATATATATATTATATTATTTATTATATTATTTATTAAATCACAAAAATTCATTACTAGTATGAACTAATATTGTAGATTTTACTACTTGTCTCACAATTTCTATTGCATTACGCTCAAATTGCACCTCTATAATAAACATTGCAATAAGTGGACTTTTAAATCCAGGATGGATGTAGTCTTCTTTCAAGAAGCACACCTTTTTCTGTTTCTTTCATTATACCTGGCCAATAAAATCTGGCTAACATTTTTGACTCAATTTTCTATGTGCATTTTGTGTGAGTTAGCACTGTTGTGGCTATATTCTGACAATTTATGCAACGCACCTTTTGTTGGCAGGATTTCAATTAAAAAGGATTTTGAAAATGTATATTGAGAAATAAATGTCTGTTTTAGTCAGAGAATCTTACATTTATTTGATTTACTCTTTTATATTTTATTCCATAATATATACAGCTTATGTCTAGGTCATGTGTCACAGAACCAAGACAATATATACATACTTCCCACTGCAGATGCATGGATTAATTTCCAATAATGGCACCACAGTGCATCATAAATGGGGTGCTGCATGCCTGAGTGTGCCATCCTTCAAATGAGACATTAAACAGTGGCTTCATCTACCTGAGTAGGTGGTAGCTCAGCTTGATATAAAAGACAACACAGCACCTATCGAAAAGAGTAGGGGAATATGTTCATCATATCCATCACTGCTGCAGTAGCCTTCGCTATATATGGTTATATATCCTGTCAAGAATATAACAGCCGACTAACTTCCAAAGCTTCAGGACACCTTCTATATGCCCAAACTGTCTGGCAGCTCAAGCTGAGCTGATTAAAAAATCAAGTTTGTGTGCCAAGCACTCCAAAGCTTTACTGTCGCTGAAGGGTACTCTCATCTGAGGCTTTTGAGGATCGACAGTCAGCTTATGGTGCTCTTTTACTGGGCAGATAAGTTTTCTTTGGGGGAAAAAAACTTCCATTCAATAATTTCTGTTTATTATTAATACTTTCTTCTTCAAGAAAGTTATTTTAAAGCTAGAGGTTTGTATTTCAATGGACTGCCATGAAACTGTACTGTACTTTTAAATGGGAACACACTTTTTTCCTGTCTTTAAAAAGTTGCTTAAAGTAACTGAAAACCTTGTTTTAAAGTGTCTTGTACTGCATTTGTCTGTGAAAAAAGTGACTTTTAAAGATTTATAGTTTTTACCGGCATTTGCTGCTTGTTTCCCTGAGAGGGGCATCATTTTCGGCTTGACCATGGAACAATCTATCATTTCCATAGTCTCTCCTTCTTCCAGTCACAAAAAGAAAAATAAAAGAATTAAGCAAACTGCCTTTGCTATCACAGCAGGCTAGCAGTTTGCCTTAGACACATGTAGGTGACTCCGCTGTGGCCATTAGTTGTACTTCAGACCACTTGTCTTTTACCCTGGATCCCTCTGATGTAGCACCTACAGCCACTATAGACCAGGGGTTGGTTACTTCCTCCTCTGTGACTGTTGGGGGGTCCCCTCAGTGGGCGAGGGAGAGCCACTCTTATCGGTCCTGGGAGAGGATACAGGGAGGACTTCCCTGTTTTGTCAGAATTTTGTGCTCATCTCTGGCGAAGCTGCTACTGTCATTAATAACACTGCTGGTCCCATTTTCTTGTAAAAAGAAACAGGAAACTACACATGTATCTACTCCTCCTCAATTTTCCTGAGACAGGAGTAGTTTACTTGGTCTGGCTCAGATTTTAATTTATTTTATTAATCCTTCCTATATAGTAGTTTCTGGAAAAAAAAGAGGAATACCTACTTTCCTGAAGAAATTCATGATTCTGAATCTGGACAGGAGGATGAAGAAACAGATACAGGGCTTTTGCCTCAGATTTCTGATCATACTACACAGAGCAGAGGTCAGATTCTGACTCTCATTGTGGAGGGTTCTCTTTCTCTGCAACTGTTTCTAGAATATGCCAGTGTTTTCAGTGGGAGAACACTGATGTTCTAAGTCCCTTAGAAAGTACAATGAACTGTCGCAGAAGGAATTTCCAAAACCTGCATCCATTCCTCCAGTTTTGTCATCTTTGGAGGATGATTGTATTATTGCCTGCAATTTTCCTGACAGTCAGCCAGCTGCCCCAAAAAGGCAGATAGGATATATAAAGTTCCATAATCTTTTTAAGTTTTTATACTCTCTTCCCAAAGCTGATCCATCAGCTATAGCTTTAGTTAATCCAGCTGCTGTTAAATGTTTAGTTAATTCCAATCCACTCTTTCTGATAAGGATGGGAAGATTACTGATAAGAATGGGGAAAAAGTATATGCTTCTGGAACACTGATTTTCAGAATTTTGCATTTTCAGGCTAATATGTTAAGGTTTGTTCTGCCTAATTGTGAAAGTAAGCGAAATGCTTTAGGTGCAGTTTTTTATTGTGAGGAAAAGTTTACTTTAAATAATTTAATGTATGCTATTGTTCAAGTCACTACTCAGTGTTCATAAAATGTACGTGGATCTGTTGATACTTATGGCCACTGGTACTATTTTGTGGAGGTTTGCATAGCTGCATTCTCAGAATCTCTCACATGATATTAAAAATGAGATTTTAAATTCTCCTATGGATATTTAATTTTTAGCCCTTTGCTGCAGAGGTGACCAGAAAGTGTGACGAAAGGAGTAAGCTGCTGAGATTTTTCAGCCTTCCTTTTCCAAGTTTTCCAGGGGATTTTCTAACTCTTCATCAATTTTGGTATGAAACAAAATAAACAGCCTCAACAAAATATAGGCAAACATATGATTAAGAAGAAATGGTAAGGAGGGGTCCAAGAAGAATTCTAGAAATTCCCAAAACCAAGGATAGTCCAATAAGTCAGAATGATTATTTAAGAGACATTGTAGCCTCCATCCCACCAAGGCAGCACCTTTTTTCTTCCTGAAAGTCTGAAACTCCACTTTTCTCTTCAGATAGTTGCAGACAAATTTCTCTAGGCCATTCACCAATTTTACACATGGCAGTGGGAGGAAATTCTTCCTTTCCAGTGGCAGTTCCTCATCCTTCAGACCAGACTCTTTTGTTTACACCTGTCCTTCATCATATGCTATCCCATGGAGGTATAGAACCAGTTGCACTTTCACTGGCGGGAAAGTAGTTTTATTCAAGACTAGTCTTGTACTTGCTTATGAACTTGTAAACTATCTATTTAGACCCTTTCCTTTATGTTAATGGGCATATCTGGAAATGAAAGGGCCTTTCCACTAATTTTAACCTCAGAAAGAAAAAAAAACAACTGTCATTTTATATAAGGCAAAAAGCTTTCCAGTTTTTTATAAATTTTTTTCCTGAAAATCAAAGCATCATCTACAAAGTGGCACCCCAAGTCCAAATGAGCTAAACAAGAATTTCATACTGTACTGTAATAAACATAAAGATGGTAAGACTCAAAAACCTTCTTGTAAAACTTTAGTTATAAACAATAAATAAATAATCCTTGTACATGAACTGTAGTATTTTTCTCACAAAAACTGAACCAAAAGTATGTTCTTTCAGATTCAGCAAATATTCTTAATAGATTGTACACTACAACAGCACCACCTCTATCTGCCCTTAGTAATAAATGTATCATCACTATATCATCCTTCTGTAAAAGTATACTCTGTAAACCTTGACACACCATTAAAAATAAATTACATTTTGTCTAATGTAACACATTTATCTGTTTCATATGTAATGCCATCTTCATAAGCAGATATAATGAAATATTGAATAATTTTAAAATGCCACTAGTTTGTTTGTCCGAATGATTTGCATCAATAAAACAATTTCAAAATTCAAATTATTATTATTTAACTATTTTGTATCAAGATATAGATAATCATTGATATGCATAGTAGGGAAAATTATATTTTACCCCTTAAATACTTACTTCATGTTTAATTAATTGCTTACTAGAAAAAAATGATCACATTTAACATTTGCTTTGTTTCTGATCTCAGCCTTTGAAACAGTCCTTCCTCCTTTTTGCTGTCATTTGTACTGTCTGCCACCTGTTTATCCCCTTTTGTAACTTATGTGTCTGGTGGTTCATTCTCCAATGATGATAAAGTACATCCTATAAATATATTAGTAGAAATGTGTTTTCTGGAAGAAGAGGAATAGGCAGTAGTAAGAGAAACCTGTACATTACATGTGCTATTACATTGCCAGGTAATAGATGTTGCTATTAAATAAACATGTTTAGCATACAGTCCTTTACTAAAATCTTTATCACTTCTGTTTTTTTTGTTTAGTTTTTGTATTTTCCCCATTCACAAACATAATCGTTTTTGATTTTTAAAAGTGACTCTTATTTTTTTTCTGTTTAAGTAAGCTAATGTCTTTATCTAAATTTAAACCAGCAGAACATAGCTTAGACAGATAAACTAAGTAATTAGAATATGTTGAAAATGTTTCAAAAATCTTTTCGGTCTCCTATAAGTGTTTCAAAACTTGCTCATCCTTCCAACAATATTCAGCTAATGTGGATCGGGCACCATTCAGAGATGTGCTCAAAGCTTACATAAGCAAATCTGGGTTTCTTATGTATGTTTAAATCATGTAGTAGCATTCCAGTATCCCCATATTCTATTACCATTTTCATATGCAAAAAAAATATTGAGGCTTGTCATAGTTACTCCTAACACCTCTTCAGACATACTTTTTATGTTCATAGAATCATTTACATGATAAATACTTACAGGCAAATGCACAATTTGATGAGAAGCCTAAATACTCTTTTTAAGAAAGCTGTATATATATTCCATATTGATCATTTTCAAAGTTAACAAATTCCTTTCTGAGGCAACTAAATGTTTAAAAATTCCATTTTAGTAGATTGGACGTACAGCTGCACAGCAAAGAAGTTACAAGCAAAAAGAACCACAGCCAGCAGTCAGAGATGCAAATGTACATATCACAGATCAAAAAGAAAAACAAGCAGAATGCTACCAAGAAATTCTGCTTTATTACAGCAAACACCAGCTAGTTTCCCCACTTTTGCTTTTTCAAAGCACCAAATGTTTTGTAGTTATCTCTGAAGGCTTTTATAACAATTCAGTGATGATATCATAAAAAATTGAAGTTAATTGTTCAGTTTGAAATTTTAAACACAACATTTAACATTTCAGTAAAATATAACTTCTTCAGTGTAGCATCTACATAAAATGAAGTTATTAGAAGTTCAACAAAATGCAGCTTCTTGGGAGAGTGCATGTAAAATATGATGTTTTTTCAATGTATAAACACATTCAAAGATAGTGAACAGTTTTATAAAGCATCTAATTTTAGTCAGCATGTATGTAAAGCTTAAAAAACTCTAGGTGGTGAAATTAGTTTCCATTTGTAATAATAAGTATAACAGAAATAGTATATGTAATGCTGTTTGTTTTGGGGTGTGCTCACTATTTTATTTATTTTGGCCCCAGATCTTTGACTAGGATTTTTCCCTTGTACAAATTCTGGTGATAGTGAACTATCTTGGAAATAGTCTTATTTTATTGAGCAGTGTCTTAAATACCCTAAGTATTGGAACTAGTTGTCATTCGTAATAATAGATACAATAGAACTGGTATATGGAGTATGGTTTGTTTTGGAGTGTGCCCTTGCCTTTTTTGTTTCAACCCAGAATTGCTGGTTGACATATAAGAGAGATGACTGGACTGTTTGCTTTTAAAGAAAATTACTTTTTGTCTAGGCTATATGTGTACATTTTGGTAACTGAAGTAGATGTGGTAACATAAAAAAAATTCAATACAGAAAACTATCAAAAGCTTAGCAGGAAGAGTTTGTTCTGTAGCTTTAATAAGATGTTAGAGAAGATTGCACAGTCTAACCTGGGTGTCTCAGCTAGAAAGAAAGGAGTCTAGTCAGCACTGAATAACTAATTTTTCAGGATATAAATATTTTCTGAGAACCTGTTTCTAAGGAGGTGCGGTATGCGGTGGTGGTGGGTGTTAGGTCTTTCTGAATATCAACTGAAACTTACACAACACTGATCATTTAACGTTGGTGGAAAGACTCAAGGGGGGTGTATTTTGTGAGGTTTGTCGGTAATTAGGTTTGACAGGGAGAAACTATTGAACTGGGAGTTTTGTCTGGTGAGTTCATGAATGAGTCAAGAGAGAGAGAACAAAGTTAGATAGGCACCTAAGAGAGTCATATTTTGCTGGTCCAGTAAAGTTTACATTGAACTCAACAAGAATCATAATGTTGGTTACTCCAAGGGTATGGTGGGAGGTGGAGGTAGGATGTTATACTAGGGCAGTTTTGATGTGTGGATTATTACATGCGGATTGATTAGGATCCACTTGGTGAATTTAAGTTGGTGTCAGAGAAGGTAGGAATTCCAGTAGAAGACAGATGAGATCTGGAAAAGTCAGAGGACAGTTGCCACTTATTCTATTATTGCAATAATCTTTATGTAAAATATCACATAGAAATAAAAAGGTTTTGTGAAGGGGCTTTAAGCCAGCTTCCTCAGAGAGCTAAGTTATTGGGATTATACCAAAGTATCTAGAAGTGAATGCTATCAAGTGTGCTATTTATTCTACCCACCTTAAGAAGATCAAACTTGAGACACGGCTGGGAAGCTGTTGAGTGGCCTGTATTTTGTAACCAAACAAATGTGAACTTTGAGGACCTGCATTCAATTCTGTCTTTGTCACATGAGTGGAGAAGGAAGAGAAGCCAGCCAAATAAATATTGTGTGTATGTGTGTGTAGTCCAAAGTGACATAAATATTATAGAGGGAAGGAGAAGACAAAATAAATAACGGCATGAGAAATTAATGTGAATGAAAGCAGACTACTAGGGTATAGTACCTAAGCTGAATAAATACTGATAAAGAACAGTGGGAAAGGAGTGGTTTTCTGAGTTTGCTAAGAAGGCTAAACATTGTACAAAACTACAGTGAGAAAATGGAGGTTTGACAGCATTAAGTAATTGTGGGAAAAGTCATAAAGCAATTAAAGAGTTCCTTTAGCAGATGTAGTTACTGAAGTATAACAGTATGAAAATCTCTGTTTAATTAAGTCAGGGAAAACAATTCCAACAAGTTGACCCAAGGAACGAGAAAGCTACTACTGCATCATTTCAGCCTCTATTTGGGACAATGGAGGAATCTATTGTGGAATGTCATGACAAGTAATGTCAAAGGTGTTTGAGAAGCTTATAAATATACCCAGACCTGTAGAAAGAGGGTGGCAGTGGAAAGGGTGGTTGAAGCTGTTGCCCCAGGTGCCAGATGCAGTGGCCACTAATGAAATATATATTTTTTAATTAGAGATTAGTCACTGAATTTTGTTTTAACATTCTCAACCTCAGGCTTCCACTTAGCATTTTTGATGCCAGAGATCCATACCCTCATGCCGCTCTGTGTCATATCCTAACAATGCTCTTTCTTAGTGGCAGTCAAGGTATCAGCATCCTATGCAAACTCTTTGCATCATCTTTCATCCAGTTCAGCACTAATTTCTTTTTTTCCCCCAGTTCATCAGACTGCATTTATCTTTGGGATGTGGAAGGAAACAAGTGCACCTAATGAAAACCCATGCAATGCAGGAAAGATGTTATAACTATACATAAAATGTACTCCAGTTGAGAACAAAATGGATAACTAAGTGCTGTGAGGCAGCAATGCTTACTGCTGCACCTTCTATACATCTTACAGCTAAATTAAAACATGTTCAACTTAAAGTGCGCCTTTTAGGAACACTTCTACATGCTTGACACAACAAGACTATTTTACAAATGCCAAAAAGTATTATTATCACCTAAACTTAAGTCCTAATTCACAATGCTTGACACAACAAGACTATTTTATAAATGCCAGAAAGTAATATCACCTAAACATAAGTCCTAATTCAGTATTCAGTTTAATTGATTCCCATGTGTAGCTGTTGTATTTAGAATGCTTGCTCTTACTTTCCTTCTAAAATCCTCACACTTCTGTGCTCATTCAGTCTCCCAGATCTACTTTCATCAGTTCTGGTGGAAACTGTTTTCTTACCACCAAAAGACTTTCTGCAAAGAAGTGCTTTAAAAGTATCAAACTCAGAATCAATTGTCAGCTCACCCTTAAGTAAGCATCCACAATAGTAGCAACAGAAAGATTTTTAATGGTTAAGCACTTTCATCTTTCACAAAAATTATAGGCTTCTTCAGAACCATGATGTTAGCTGTTCTGTTACCAAGCTGTTTATACAACATGACCTGCTTGATCATGTGACTACTGAACAGACTACATATGGTATGTAAAGGTATATAAACAAGAAAAATACATTGAATAAAAATATATTAATTAAAAAAATAAATACACTAAAACCAAGGAATACTAAGCAACATATTCATATGTAAAATATTAAATTGAAAAATTCAGGTGAGATGTGAAAAAATATACATTTAAAACTGTATTCAAGCTCACAATCTGGCAGCCTTCATTTCCAAATAACACATAAAATTCACTGTGTCACTGATGCCTGAAGGGTAACAGGCACCTAGTTTCAGCTGTCATAATAACTATTTAACATCTATTATCTCCTCCAAAATAAATGCCTTCGCAGATTCGAGGTTATTTTCAGAATAATAAAATTAAACTTTTTGAAACCATTGCAGTTAACAGATTTGTATAAGGCGTTCTTAACATATTTTCTTTTTATATCATATAAGTACCCAAGTACACATTTGCTTAATGTCCCCCACTCTCATTGATACCCAGAGGGTGAAAGGCATATAGTTTCAGCTACCATAAAAGTTCCTTAACTTCTATTATCTCCCTCTAAAAACCCTCTCTCAGATTTGGAGTTATAGTGACACCTGTATGTTGTAAGTAATACTCTCCTCAGAATATTACTTACAACATACAGACATCACTGTGGATGCAGCATGTGCCCCAATGTAACTTTTGCCCTCAAAATTCTCCATTTTTTTTGAAAATTTTTTAGGTATTACCTTGTTAACATCTGTTTGTTTCGGTCTGGGACTAAAACTGACTTAAAAGAATTTATAGAGTTTCTTAAAAGTACAACATCCTTCTAAAGATTCACTTATTACATTAATATAGATTACTTAGAGTTTTTGGATGTTAAGCTAATGAAATGCAATGCTAAATTCTCTTCAACAGTTGTTTTACAAACCCACGTATTCCAACACATTTTTATTAGTTACTACCCTTTACAAGAACAACAAAAAGGAGTATAGTTAATTATCAGTTTGTTAGAATGATGTGAATGATTACAAATGAAAATATGTTGCTTCAGGAAATTTCTAAATTGAGCCAGGTGTTTATGGACAAAGTCTACCAAGGCATTAATAGAAAAGATTTGGGACAAAGTGTTTGGCAAATATAAAAAAAATGCCTCTTTAGGCCCATTCTAGGAAGGAATGACAACATTAATACAATGGAAGCAACACGTAACATCAATAGACACTGTGACAATTTCATTACCCCTTTCTATACTAAAAGTTGGGTTGTTACACATATAATGAGAAAGAACTGGGAAATGTTTAAAGTAGACAACAGTTTGAGTAAATCATTTCCCCCTACAGTAAAAGTCTGTTTTAGAAGAGGGACAAGTATTAAGAACTTGGAGAGATTGTTCACCATGAAAAAGGAAAAGAAGGGGACATTCAGATGTAATGTTTTCAACATTTGCCACTACATTATACAGTGAGAAAGTTTTAAGTTAGGACAAGTTATGGCTAAACTCAATGGATACAAGACTTGCAGGTCAAAGGGAGTGGTATATCCAGCTTTTTGCCACTCTTGTTCAGCATTTACTATGGGAAAAACAGAGAGGGCATTAAGAGAAAGCGTTCTTGAGTACATATATGATGTAAAAAAAAGAAAATAAAATGCCCTTGCCCTGCACTAAATAACATTGTACACAGCTATGTTGCAAGTCAGTCATTATGATCCAGTGACCAAGAACTGCTGTCTATCACAAATCTATCAAATCTGGGCATTATCTGTACTCAAACAATGTTGCTAAGGCCTGGAACTCCTTATTTATATCCAACAGGTCAATACTCTTCCTCCCATCCTTCAAAACCATTCCAAAAGACTTTATAGACAAAAGCTGGCTTTGTACTTTCTCAAACCCAGGAATAAACTATATCCCTAAATGTGAACAAATACCTATTCATGTCTTATGTTTTGTTATTCTTTCTTCTTCATTCAGGTCCTTATTTCTATCAATTTCTCTCGTCTGGCTTTACCCTCTAAATATACTATAAGTCTGCTTTTCTCTGACTTCATATTGCAATTCCTGTTTGGATTATACTAAATTACCTTTAATTTCTCTATAAACTGAATACAATTTCTCTGACTATTAAATCATTGTGGTAAAACTTTTATTATTATTATTTTAGTATAATTATTTAAACTGTCCCAAGGATTTACTAATCCTCTGTGTAAGACTAGATTAGTCTTACACGGAAGAGCCAGTCTAAGAGTAAGACGGCAGCGTGCCATGTATATTAATGAGGGCGCGCTGCCTCAACTCTAAGGCTAACACGGAGCATGCACGAGTGAAGGGAGCATGTCGGACTGCTGAGCAGTCCAAAAATCCATGCCTCTGCAAGTCTGACACTCAGGAAATGTCTACTTACATGAGTGAGTCTGCTCAAATGGGTACATACCCAACACTACACTCCCCCACATTCTAAACCCCTGAACAATTATAAAATGTAAACATTTTTTTTTTTTATTTCCAATTATAGCTGCCCGTATTTGCGTGAATTTGCACGGGTTTGCCCATTGCTTAGCTACAGTTAGCAGTTTAGACACCGAAGAGGATAATAAGAAACTTATATGCAAATTAAGCGAAATAGCGATAGCTTAGTGGTACAGCCTTCGCACAAAGAGGAGGCATTCCCGGTTCGAGTCCCCTCTATTTTATGTTGGAAATCTGTATATAAAAATAATTCCTGGCATTTATCATTTAAATTTTTGTAAAAAGTATTGAAATGGCCTATGTAGTAGTGAACAAATTATATATATATATATATATATATATATATATATATATATATATATATATATATATATATATATATATATAAGAAGGTGAAATGGTTATGCATACTGATGGATGCATGAGTAATGTATTTTAAGCAATGTGAAGCACTGCTAAGCAAAGTTTACCAGTATTAAGCATATTTAAATGTAATTGCTCGTAGCTAAACACTGCATTAACTAGCGCAATGGCTTTGCGCAGAGCTGTGCATCACACAAACTAGCGTAAACAGAACATGTTTGCGTGGATCTGCGCACCGTGGTAACCAGCACAACGTCGGGCAACACCAAGCAACTTAGAGCAATGTCGGGCAAAATTGAGCAAAGTCAGCTAAACACAGCCACACCTCCTAGCTGGTCTAGCCAGTAGTAAAATAAAAAGCAATGACAGGGCTCAAACCCAGGATACTGCGCACCATAATCACAGTACTGAACCATTAAGCCATGACAGTATTTCACAACCATGGACTTTCAACAAACACATAAATATCAATGGACGTTTACCCATTGCTAAGCAGGTGTGCCTTCAGCAGAGTTTTTCAAAACTGGCCAATCACAAATAAGTGCGGTAAATGAGGCATATTTAAGCTCCATAGGTGGGAATACTTGTCATAACTGGTTGTAGCTCCCATCTGCAGGCAGCATGGCCGGTGATGGAGAGGGCTCTCGATTTCAAGCGCAGCATTGGGGCATTGAGTTGTCAAAAGTGATGGTTTGGCTCCTTGTCCATAATCATGAGGATAGACTCCTGCGGGGCCAGTACCAGGGCACCCAATACAAAGCGGAAGCCTGGAACCGTCTAGCTCATGAACTCACCAGTGCCACAGGCGTCCCTCGGACTGGTGAGCAGGTCAGACACCAATACACAGACCTGATGAGATGCAAGGAGGATCAACTGGACCAGTGGATCCAGGAGGCCCATGGGATGGAAAATGCCCCACTACTGAGTAAGTAGCCATGGAATTAAGTATGTAAGAATTGCTATTCTAGTCTATACTATGGATAGGTATGTCTCAATATCACTTCATTTACTTCACAGCTGCAGGTATCCACGCTGCGAGCCAGCAAGCCTATGCAGATAGGCTGCTAAGGCTGCGCCACCAGGCAGGTTAGTAATCATTTTGCACTTACTGTTATATAAAATAAATGAGAGAGCCTGAAAAAAAGTGTTTTCACCCAATAAATAAAGGTATAATAATTCTTTAATAATTATTCTGCATGTACTGTTATATAAAATAAATGAGAAAGCCTGTAGAAAAGTGTTTTAAGTCTTTAATAAAGGTATAATTCCTGGAGTGTGTTTGTGTCATTTTCTTTGATATGTTGTTGTACTCTTGCATTATAGAAATAGTACTGTTGTATTACGCGCTGTTAACCCACACTTGGGTAGGCCCATATAAAGTGGATGAAGGGAGTGCCAGTCTAAGAGTAAGACGGCAGCGCGCCATGTATATTAACGAGGGTGCACTGCCTCAACTCTAAGGCTAACACGGAGCATGCACGAGTGAAGGGGGCAGGTCGGACTGCCGAGCAGTCCAAAAATCCATGCCGCTGCAAGTCTGACACTCGGGAAATGTCTACTTACATGAGTGAGTCTGCTCAAATGTGTACATACCCAACACTACACTCCCCCACATTCTAAACCCCTGTACAATTATAAAATGTAAACATTTTTTTTTTATTTCCGATATAGCTGCCCGTATTTGCGTGTGTTTGCACGGGTTTGCCCATTGCTTAGCTACAGTTAGCAGTTTAGACACCGAAGAGGATAATAAGAAACTTATATGCAAATTAAGTGAAATAGCGATAGCGTAGTGGTAGAGCCTTCGCACAAAGAGGAGGCATTCCCGGTTCGAGTCCCCACTATTTTCTGTTGGAAATCTGTATATAAAAATAATTCCTGACATTTATCATTTCAATTTTTGTAAAAAGCATTGAAATGGCCTATGTAGTAGTGAACAAATTTTATATATATATATATATATATATATATATATATATATATATATATATGAAGGTGAAATGGTTATGCATACTGATGGATGCATGAGTAATGTATTTTAAGCAATGTGAATGGCACACACATACAGAGAGATATTTATGTGTCATATATATTAACATATGTATATGTGCATAGAGCAAGGGACATATTGCAACTGTTTATGAAGAGTGGACATATATATGTTGATGAAGGTTATTATGTGCATATTTGTATGTAGGTTTTAGTGTGTGACAAACAAGACAGCATACAGTGCTGGTATATGACATGTGGTGGTTAAACACTGTGGGTGCTTTGTTCAGTTTGCAATGTTGCAGCCAGTGAGGCCTGCTAAAGCTACCTGGGCTGTGAACACTTTCAATGCATTTGTCACAAGACTGTGCGATATTATTACATTACTGCATACTTCACATCCTTTATATAATGGATATTCCTACCATGAAAGGTGGACTGTATATGTGCCTAAGCCATATACATATATATATATATACATATATATATATATATATATATATATATATATATATATATATATATATATATATATATATATATATATATATATATATATATATATATATATATATATATATATATATATATATATATATATATATATATATATATATATATATATATATATATATATATATATATATATATATATATATATATATATATATATATATATATATATATATATATATATATATATATATATATATATATATGTATATATATATATATATATATATATATATATATATATATATATATATATATATATATATATATATATATATATATATATATATATATATATATATATATATATATATATATATATATATATATATATATATATATATATATATATATATATATATATATATATATATATATATATATATATATATGTATATATATATATATGTATATATATATATATATGTATATATATATATATATATGTATATATATATGTATATATATGTATATATATGTATATATATGTATATATATATATATATATATATATATATATATATATATAGATATATATATATATACAGAGAGAGAGAGAAAGTCATATATATACTCATACATACCCACATCTACTTGTTGCAATAGATTCTATGTAAAGTTGACTGAGTGTGATGGTCAATGTGTTGGTGAATATGTCAAAGATGTGTATTTGTGGGATAGCTTAGTGGGAAACTGTTTATGTCATTGTATTATGGGCCCTTGCTTTGATCCCAGCAAAATCTGTGTATGCTGTTGCTAGGCAGATAAAGCAATATGACATACAGTCTGATGTAGTCCCTTGGTGTTAACTGGGGTGTGTCATTGGAGGCTAAAGCACTACATGTATGCTTATTGATTGGTACTGATGTTGAATCCAAATCCTGTATGTACTGTAGTACTACCTGAAGCTCTGGGCCTAAACAGCAAAGTATGGTGTATGTCCACATTGCTTGGAACCACTGTTTTGTGTGGTCCCTGTAGTCATCACAGATTACATTCCTCAAGCTTAAGTTTTTGTAAGTACTGACACACCATACTGTATGGTACACACGTAAAGCTCATCCGGGTTGCCATACCTTTGTGTCTTATAATTATGTCTGATGTGTGTGTGGGTATGCCTGTAACATGTCCTCTGTCATATGTGTTACAACATATAACTGCGTATCTAGCAACATTTATAGTTTACTACAGCAGTATGCCACCTATATTCACAATTGTGCACATATGTTGGCCATGGGTTTGCCATCAACAAGTTGTGTGGTATAATGGTAATACTGTAACTGGACCTTACAAACATTGCGATGGATGACATATTTCTTTATGCATTGGCTTGAGCTATATCTGCTGTGGCTAGGTGGTGCATTGTGTTGCATACAGTGTGCCAGGTACTCTTGTATAGTCTTATATAGTGATTTTATTTTGCTGCTGTGCAGAACATGGTTTATTATATAGAGTGTGACAGGCACTTTCAAGCAGTTGTGGGGTGAGCATTGATAAGTGGTAGTGAAATTGTTAAATCTCAGTCAGCTAATAGGTTGCTATATATGGCAGTTAAGTGATATCTCTACTGTATAATTTTAAATGTGCCATATGACTTGCTCTTACATAAATTTTCTTTATGTCTTCCAGGGATCATGGCACACCGTAGAAACCCTAGCTACAGTAGTGCTGAAGATGAAATTCTTACCAGCTGTATGATTCAGCACTACAGCCTATTATTCTCCAGAACCAGCCAGGACCAGCAGGAGCGTACTGCAATGTGGCAAGATGTCCGGAGGCTAAACGAGGTAGGCCTGCATAACCGGACATATGAAGAGGTACTCCACCACTGCAGTGATCTACTTAGACATGTCCATCAGCATGCTTCTGATGTATGGAGACAACAGCTTGCAACAGGTGGTGGGGTTAACATCCATCCCCCCTCACCAAAGTGGAGGAGCTGCTCCTGAGCCTGGTGGCAGCTGCCCAACAACAACAGCAGCAGACATTTACCATGATGGAGGTTGGAGCCACCCAGCAAGAACACATGGAGCATGCAGGTAACATGGCATATCTGTAGATTACTGTTACCTCTATTGGTAGATCATGCATATGTGAGATGTGTACTGTGTAGTTAGAAGATGTGGAGCCTGTTGTTGTGCAATACTGATCATTTGGAACATAATCTGTAGGCCTGTGAATGTAAACTGTTGTTCTACTGTAAGATTGCAAACCCACAGTAGCAATGCCACAGTTGTCACCACTGACAAACTGTCTCATATCTATGTAGGTCCCTCTAATGTGACAGCAAGGCAGCGGACAGATACTGGTAAGTGTGTTCTACATTTATTATTGCAAATAAATGTGCATGTCATAGTTAAGGTGTAGGCCATGTACACATGTAACACACCTACCCATAATGCATACTGTGCATGTTTGCTGTGAGACGACGCACATCTCTCTAATGTGATTAGCTGCCTCAAACACATGCAATACACAGACCATCTCAAACAAATGTGGCTACACTGTAGTGACCATTGGATAGGCAGAGTCGATACACAACATGCACATAACATACACAACTATGTCATACACAGAACATGTTAACATGCTACACATGAAGGATTCACAAACCCTCTGTAAAGTCACACTCCAGTATCCCAAATGTCATCCACACAGCACACATAATATACCTGAAGGGTAGAGGCCTATCATGGGGCAGTGAAACACTCTGCAACACACAACACATTCATGTTAGGGAATGCTCCTTATTGGCCTCCTTACAAACCCATGTAACAACTGGTTGTGAAATGGTGAATGTAGCCATGGTAGTGCAGTTCCGGTACAGCATGATAGGTTCTGGTTTGGGACACATTTGTAGCCTTGAGTGACCACATGATGCTTCATGATGATGGCTTATGGTACTACACCGCATCCAGTTATTGTAACCACAGTACTACACATAGCTTTCATTGTTATACACCGCAATGTTGTGTGTGTGCAAACATATGCACCTCTAAACAATATGCATACCAATCACCATTTGCACAACTGACACATATATGTCTTGTGATGCTATTGAGTGGCTAGGTCATATGACACACATTGGGTATGTGTGATGTTTAAATTTACAGTTGTGTTTTAGCATGCCATGTCATGGATGACACTGGCATGTCCACAATATGATCTACACTCACCATAACTACTGTACATTGGGTATGTGGACCAATGGTATTCCATCAGTTATACATGCACCACTGATCTTGTGTGTATACACATAATGCATGAGCTAAAACTGTGTCCACAATTACTTGCTAAAGACACAGAGGCTCTAATCAGAATTGGATATCTATGTGACACACAGATGCACATCCAGCCATTGTATGTAGACCTGTGAGTGATGGTGCATAGTACATTACAGAGTTTTGAATACTTGCACAGCAATACTGTGTCCATATATGCATTGCGTTCCAGGGGGAGGTCAATCACCGAACAAGAAAACACATGCATCAAAGCCATGTATACTGTTAGTAACAAGGACTGTCTACACTTGCACTGCATGCTGTTGAGCAAAACATGTCCTGCATACTGACATGTGTGATATGACTGTTTTGCTTGTGATACTGTACCCCACCACAAACTGCTATTGAGTATGTTCTGAGATTGCTGGTGGTGTGTGTGTGTGTGTGTGTGTGTGTGTGTGTGTGTGTGTGTGTGTGTGTGTGTGTGTGTCTGTGTGTGTGTGTCTGTCTGCTTTAGTGAGGAGTGTATTTGTGTGTGTGCATGTGCATGTGTGCATGTGCATGTGTGTGTGTGCATGTGCTTGTGTGCGTCTGCATGTGGTCTGACATCATGTACACATCTTAAAGTGTGTTTCCTGTTTTCCTCTCACAGGTGCAGAGGTGGGGCTGGTTCAGTGCAGCAGGGAACCTGATGTCACTGACACAATGATAATGAGGATAGGTGTGTTGAGGCACAGGCAGGTTTGTCAGGGTCTGTTGTTGGGCCACCAATTGACAGTACACAAGTCTTCACCCCATCCATGCACACAGTTATACTGCCTGTACATCCATCATCACCAATGCCATTAGCAGAGGGACAGTGTACAGTCGGCACTGGCCAGGACAGTGTGGTATCTATGGGACATGCATCAGGACACAGCAGCCATAGCCAGATGTCTGGAATGGTACCACATAGGCAGATGCCCAGAGGTTCTCATCAGAGCACTGCTGGTCATCATGCTCCTGGCAGATGTGCCACAACTCTTACAACCACACGCATGTTCCAGGCTGTCATGGAGGCACAGGCACGTATGGAGCGGTACACCAGACAGGGACTAAGGGTACAGAGGGCTCATAACACCTCTGTAAATGACAGTATCCGTGACCTAGCAGGTGCCATATGTAATTACACTGAGGTCATTGATAGATGTTGGGGTGAGACATTGGATGTCCTCCACAATGTCATGTCCATGTGTCAGGACAGTGTGGGATGGTTGAGACATCGACGTGGACGTATGCCAGCAACATCATCAGCTGGCAGTCGCAGTGGATGTCCATCAAGTCATAGCTGCTCCCGTAGTGCCAGTACCAGCCCCAGCAATGTTAGGGGGGGCTATCCATAGACCATCCTAGAAGACCACGTGCACGTAGCTCTGGCCAGTCCCAGCAGGGACCTGGATCCAGTGGACATATGTCAACCTCTGAGGATAGTACCCATTCTGGATTAGTACCTGATACTGTCTGTAGCACCCCTGCCAGGCACAGGTCCCGTATCCGTGGCCAGAGATGGTGATCTGTAAAGCCTGCCAGGTATGGTCTGTAGCTGTCCCACAAATCCCTGTATATGGCAGCCACATGGTGGAACTGTGTGCATGCAGACACACACACACATAAACTAGACACCTAGGGCAAACACATACACGCACACATTACATCCACATTGGCCCATAACAGTACTCTTGGCCCTCACACACACACACACACATACTCACACACACATGTCAATTGTATGGCTCAATGTAGGCCTCTGGCTAACCAACAACACACCCTGTACATATGATGAAACCTGTGCCACCTCCTGTCATCTGTAACATTGACACAGGAACAGGCTAACATGGTGCTGATGCACAGGGTGACTTTATTACAGTATAGCAATGTTTTAATGTGTAGCATGTTGTCAGCAGTAAAGTGTGATGATATCCTTGAAGGTGTAGCTGAGCAGGCATGATGCATTAAAGCTATAATTATCAATGTAGTATTGTTTACACCAGTGTTTATTCCAATTGTGTATTGTCTGCCCATGTGCCACTTGGCTGATGTGTGTAGTTTTGTCAGCATGTGTTATAGAGTGGACAGTAAGTGTGGGATGTGTGCAGCACAGATTTGCAGGTGTACATTTGTGAACATGGTTGAGGTGCACTGTCTGCATGTACGTGCATATTGGACACATGGGCAGGGTGACATGCCCTGTATTAGACAGTGTTAACACTCCATAGTTTCTATTGGTGGCCAGTATGCATTGTACTACACACATTTTGGAACGTGAGTACACGTGTGTGTATGACACGGTTTGACACTGTGCTGTGGGTGATACTGTTGTTACTATCTGTCACTGGTTTGCATTCTGGTAGTATACATAACCTCAACAGCCTGCCCATAAACAATTGTTGGATGATGGCTTGACAACTGACACACAGATGTAGGACACACAGTAACATTTGCAGCCTCCAAGTACTATTCTATGCCAGTAACAAGTGGTATTCACCTGCACTCAGTCCTGGAACCACTCCTGTTTGGCATATAGCTTTCTTAGGTACAAGCAAACACAGTAGGGATATGTCTGGCCACATTTGGCAATGCATACTGTGGGCTATAATGCATTCTCCAGATGACACACACATCCTCCAAAAGGGTATCATACAGACAGATACCTGGTGTCAAACCCATGCTGTAAAGCTATAAGCCAAATAAAGCATAGTCATCCACTTTTACAAAACACAGTATCCCCAGAGTACCACATAGGTAGCAGTCCCCAAAATGTGGAACAGGTACCGATGTATACATAGAGCCATGTGTTAAGTCATCTCTCCTTTGATAATCACATTTCCCAAGGGTTTTGGAAATCCCTCTGTGGATCACATAAGCAATAAGGGGTCTGCATGCATATCCACAAAGGTTGTTGCACACCTATAATAAATAGCCATCTTTGACAGACTTTGCTGCTTTTGAACAGGTTTCAAATATACCTCGGGCATAAACCCTCACTCACACTATTCAACAGAAACCATAATGAGTGTATGTGAAACGGATGACGTAGGCCAGGGATCACTGCAGTGGCTAGGCTTGTCACAAGCATACAGATGTGACCTAAGGTCTGGAAAGCGGCAGCACACTCTGGCAAAGATAACAGATGTGTTCATGGAGAAAGCAGGGTTCCCACCTATGAAATAATTGAGTTCACATATATGTATTTGCCACACAGCTACCTGATGTGTAATGCTCATACTGTTGTCATTGTGATATGTCATACAGTAGTAAAAGCAAAACCCATGACACATTGGCCAACAGTATCACACACACACAGTCACCAAGTGCAGGATTCAAATCCCAACCTAACTACTTTATGATATTACAGTAGTACACATTTACATAACAAGCTATATACATTACTGGGAGTTCTCCTTTCCACAGGTATATTTGTAGGATGGTGACATCATCAGACTTGACAAAGATGAGTATACCACTTTTAAGGTGTTTTAGTAGTCTCCAAAAAGATTGCTCCTCTCCAAGGAGACACACACACAGTTGGCGAGTGCAGGATTCAAACCCCTACCTAACTACTTTAGGATACTAGAGCAGTACGCATTTACACAGCATGCTATACACATTAGAGGAATTTCTCCTTTCCACAGGTATATTTGTAGGATGGTGACGTCATCAGACTTGACAAAGATGAATATACCACTTTTAAGGTGTTTCAGTAGTCTTCAAAAAGGTTGCTCCTCTCCAAGGAGACACACACGCACACTCTCATACAGTTGGCAAGTGCAGGATTCAAACCCCTACCTAACTACTTTATGACACTAGAGCAGTACTCATTTACACAATGCACTATACACATTACTGAGAGTTCTCCTTTCCACAGATATAATTGTAGGATGGTGACATCATCAGACTTGGCAAAGTGAGTTACATTAGGTGGGCTACATAGAAGGAATTTCTAAACACTTTGGCAATGTGATCATCAAAGGAGAGTTTACTATCTACCTTGGTCCCCAGGTCCATAATTACATTCTCCGTACATACTGGATTACCACCTATGTGGTAATTTGTGGGCACTTTGTTTTATCCAAAGGGGATGACTATGCATTTTTTGGCATTCTGCTTGAGGGCATTGTTTTGACACCAGGTATCTGTCTCTGTAAGACCCTTCTAGAGGATGTCTGTGTCAGCCGTAGAGTCGATTATGGACCACAGTTAGCAGTCATCTGCAAATTTGGTCAGCCATACTCCTCTCGTGCTTGCCTGTACCTCTGAGCAGTATCTACTGAACAGGTGGGGTCCCAGGGCCAAGACCTGTGGGATGCCACTTGTGACTGGTTTAGAGTCGGACATGGCACCCGCAACTCTGATCATGTGTGTTTGATCTATGAGCCAGTTGGCCACCCATCCTGTGACATAGGGGTTAATGTTCAAGCTGGTAAGCTTGTCCATGATGCCAGAGTGGGGAATGGTGTCAAAGGCCCTAGTGAGGTCCAGGTGGGCTGTGTGGACTACTTTCACCTCCATCTATGTCCTTGGTAACTGTTTCAAAGAAGTCAACTAGGTTTAGGAGGCAGTATCTGCCTTTAACAAAGCCAAATTGGATAGAGTCCAGTGTCTGGAGGTTCCCAATGTCTCTGTTTATGGGTTCCATGATAATTTTCTCCATAGCTTTGCAGACCAGGCTGAGTAGGCCTATAGGGCAATAGTTTCCAGGTTCTGTTGTGGCACCACCTTTGTGGAGCTGGATGACTGTTGCTGTATGCCATTCTTTGGGTACATAGCCTGTGGTAAGGTTGAGTCTGGACAGTGAATGTAGGTGAGGGTGTAGTTCCTTTTGGGGCTGGTGTAAGACACAGCCTGGGACACCATCCAGTCCCATTGATGCTGTGTTCTCAGCTTTGGAGAGGGCTGTTTTTACCTGCATGTCCATGAAGTCTGGGGCTCTGCATTCTTCTGGGATGGACACAGGCCCTTTTGGGGGTGAGGGGGGTGACGTTTGCACTGAACTTGTCCGCCAGGATGTGGGCAATGTCAGTTGGTTCAGTGTATTTTTTGCCATTTTGCAGTAGCTAACAGCATATTTGAGAGTTGCCACCTAAATGTTTGGTATAGCTAACGGAGGCTTTGTGGTTGTTATTCTTAGATTCCTTGGCAATTTGTCTTTAGAAACTGGCCTTGGATTATTTTATGAGTGATCATTGTTTCTTCCTAATTATGATCAGTGATGCCTTTCCTTTTGTGAAGTTTGCTCTATCATGTATTAGTTTTCTCCTTCTGTTGTATAGCTTATTTATGGGCAATGACCACCAGATTGTTTTCTTCTTTTTGGAGGAGTGTGTCTTGGTTTTATTTGGGATGTCTCGATCCATGCATCCCTGTAGATGCTCATAGGGTATGATTCTGCAGATTGTATAGCATTATACTATAGCAAAGGGGCTTTAGAACTTTCCACTTTGGTCTTGAGAAGTGTGCAGTTTGCTTTTGAAAATTTCTTCACAGTGGTTTCCTTGACTGGGGGGGGGATGTGGATGTCCAGTCTGATTACTTTATGGTCTGATATTACCAGCAAGGGGTTTATCTCTGGTGTGGAACACTGGTACCCCATGTTGGTGATAATCAGGTCCAGTATGTTGTCACCTCTAGTGGGCGTGGTGACCAGCTGTTCCAGGGTGTTTGAGTTTTTAAACTCTAGGAAGCATTGGGCAAAGGACGTTGTACACGAGTAATTCTCCCAGTCAGTGTTAGGGTAGTTGTAATCTCTTCATATAATGGTGTTTGGTAGGACCTTTATATTTTCCAGTGTTCTCAGGAATACTGAGTGAGGTCCCCGAGACAAGGTAGGTGATCTGTAGCAGGCTACAATCTGATAAGCAGTTTTGCCCAATGTTAGTTGCACTTGCATGGGCTCTAAAGCCTCATGTTGTGCCACTAACCTGAAGGTGTGGGTATCCATAAGGTAAATGGATACACCCCTTCCTTTTGTATTTCACTCTGGGTTTTGGGGCCGAAGATCAGAGGGATTGTGAGTGTTTTACGTGGAGCATGTCTAACAGCTCTGTGTTTGACATAGCTTTGTATGTTAGGCAGAGATCACCTCTGAGTAGGCGATATGCGAGAGAGTACAGCTGGAGCATTTTGAGACGGTCTGTGTATGGCATGTATTTCAGGCCACTAATCCTCTTTGTGAGGTATTACTGCAGGCTTTCCAGTTGTTGTCGATGTCTTATGAGGTACATAGCAAAAAGGCATTGTACTCTATTATGGATCTAGTGAGTGATGAGTAGAGAGGAACAATGTCCTCTTCTATTCTGCATGAGACACCTTTTGTGATGAGGTGTGCCACGTAGAAGGATTTCCTAACTACTGTGGGGATGTGATTATCACAGGTGTGTCCACTGTCCACCTGTGACTCAAGGTCTCTAATCACACTTTCAGTGTTAAGTATACTACCACCTATGTTGTAGTTCATGGCGATTTATACCTAGTTTAGTGGGTTTATCTATAATTCCAGAGTGGGGGATGGTATTGAAAGCCATGGCAAGATCTACATAGGCTGTGTGAACCACCTTACCCTTGTCTACGGTTCTGGTGACTGCTTCAATGACGTCTATCAGGTTTAGGAGACATGATCTGCCTTTTACAAACTCAACATGGTTGTGGTCCAGAGTTTGGAGATTACCAATGTCTTTTTTTCTAAGTTATATGATGATACATTCCATGGCCTTGCAGAGCAGGCTCATCAGGCTAATGGGGCACTAGTTCCTGGGGTCCGTGGTGGCTCCCCCCTTGTGTAGTGGGATAACCATCGCTGTGCGTCATTCAGCAGGCACAAAGCCTGAGGTGAGGCTATGACTGAACATGGTACGTAGGTGTGGTGCATGTTCGTTCATTAGTTTGTGTAGAACACAGCCTGGGATGTTATATGGTCCCATGGATGCTGTGTTCCTGGCTTTGGAGAGTGTTTTTTACCTGTGCAGCCATGATGACAGCAACTTTGCAGTCTTCCTTTATAGAGATGTGCTCTTTCAGGGGTGAGAGGCGGGTAAAGTTAGCACTGATCCTATCTGCCAGGATTTTGGCAATATCAGTTGGGTCTGTATATTTAGTGCCATTATGCTGTAATTCAGAGCAGATCTGAGTATTCCCATTGAGATTCTTGACATAGCTATAGAATGCTTTGTGGTTGTCTTTAGAATCAGTGTCGATTTTGTTTTCATAACTAGGTTTGGAGGATTTTACCAGGGATCACAGCTTCTTACTGATGTTGACCATGGAGCTCCTCCACTCATGGGATTTTACCCTGTTTTGCAACAGTTTCTTCTTTCTGTTGTGCAATTTGTTTATGGCAGGGGAACACCAGATTGGCTTCATTTTCTTGGAGGATAGCGTCTTGGTTCTGTTTGGGATAGCACGATGCATGCAGTCATGTAAGTGCTTATAAAGTGCAATTGTGAAGGATTCAGTAGTCGTAACCATATTGTCCATCTGCATGGGTGTCCCACAGTTCAGCACTTCTGTCTTAAGAAGCATGAAGTTGGCTTTGGAGACATTTTTTAACATGGTTTCCTCAATGGGGTATGTGGGTTCAGAATGTGGATATGTAGGGTAATTAGCTTATGGTCAGATGGGACCAATGAGGCATTGACTTCAGGTGTGGAACACTGGTCACGCAGGACAAACCAAACCCCATAACCAACACAAATAATCACAATGTGAGCTAAATGCTACTCATTGCCAGAAGTCTCAGCCTCCAGATGCACACACTTGAGGCACTTCTCATTATGGAGAATATTGATATCTGTGCAGTAACAGAAATCTAGTTCAAGGCTCCAGACAGCACACCAGCACTACCAGGATACTACTCATTCCATACCTTCCAGCATCAGAACCTGAATCATAGCACATAGGGTGAGGATGTATCCATATTCATCAAGGATACCTACACCTCTCTCTACATGCTCTCTACAGGATATGTACCCATAGAATGTTGCACAGCAACGTTCTTCACACTTCACAGGGGTGGGGCCACAAAAAACCCTTGACATTCATGCTCTATGAGCCTGATGAGTGTGTTCTGCAAGGCAATGGAGCCAATCATAATGGAAGTCAACAATACAGAGATTGGGAACCTTCACATAGTTGGGCACACCCAGTTTGGCTTCGTCAAATGCAGACCACGCCTCCTGAACTGGGAGAATTTCTTTGACAGTTACCCAGGCTACAAATGATTGAAATGAGCTCAACACAGCCTACCTATACCTCGCTAAGGCCTTTGACACCATTCCCCAGTCAGGTATCACAGATGAACTCACCAACCTGGCCATGAATCCATACATCACAAGATGGATTGCAAACTGGCTCAAAGATAGATCCCACACATTAAGAGTTGCTGGCTACTTGTCAGACTCTACACTGGTAATGACTGGTGTCCCCCAGGGTCCCTCCTGTTTGGTATAGATTTCTCAAATGTACATGCCAACACAGGAGGATTGTGGTTGACTAAGTTTGCTGGGAACTGTAAAGTGTTTGCCATAATAGATTCCCCAGAAAACAGACATATTCTCCAGAAGGGACTCTATGAGACAGATGTGTGGTGTCAGAATCATGGCCTCAAGCTCACTGTGTTGGAATGTATAGTGTTCCTCTTTGTTGAAAACAAAATACCCACAAACTACCACATAGGTGTTACCCCCTTAAAAATAACAAGGTGATAAGGGATCTGGGGACACAAGTAGACAGTCATCTTTCCTTTGACAACCATGTTGCCAAAGTGATTGGGAGATCCTATGTGGCCCACCTAATCAACAAAGGGTTTGCATCAGGATCCAAAGAGGTAGTGTTGGCACTCTACTCTTACGTCATCAGACCCATCATTGAGTACAGTACACCATTTTGGATGTACTCGACTTAGCATATCCAGCAGCTGTAGAGACCACAGAGGTACCTCACCAAGAGGATTACTGGCCTCAAACAGTTGTGTTATGCAAGACAACTGGTAAAACTAAATCTGTTCTTCATTATGCATCACTACTCAGAGGCACACTCTGCCTAACATACAGAGCCATGTCCAACACATAACTGTTGAACATGCTCCATCTACAGATAACAAGATTGAGTTGCCCTACACATTCCAGGGATATAAACCTCATCACAATGATGAATACAACATGCTGGTGGGATAGAGTACCATCCCAGACACTTGCCTTACTGTGTAACAGAGTCCCAATGTACATCAGACAAAACCCCTCGCTGACACTCTTCAATCGGAACCTTGATGAGTGGATGGGAAAAGGACAATTCATGCCAGGCATCACATCAGCAGCCCCACTAGAAAGGGGCTTAGGGTACTAACTATTAGAACTAGGCCGTGGGAGACTACCCAATGGTGTGGTGAAAGCTGCACAACTTGCGTAGGCTGATATATGCCTTCATGGAGATAGTCTACTACATACCTATGAACCTATGTGACAGGTACATGTCTACAGATAGTAGATGTATACTTCATTGTACAGTCATGTTGTACAGCAGGCACATAGACCACATACACTGTAATGCTTACAGATACTGGTGGCTGTTATGTACAGTGGGAGAGATGTGCACCTCATATCTTTCATGCTATTGGGATGTGTGCTGGGTGGGACAGTACTGGATGGCTCCCTGTCTTGGTCACCCTCTTACACACATCTCTGCCCATCCATCTTTGGCTTATTATACTGTGTTCCCCCTATATATATATATATATATATATATATATATATATATATATATATATATATATATATATATATATATATATATATATATATATATATATATATATATATAGGTACATAGGTAGGTAATAGGCTATCTGCCTGAAGGCATATATTAGTATGGCCAGAGTGTGCAGCTATCACCACCCATGGAGTTAGTTCCCTAGGCCTCTGTGTAGTAGAGCTGATGAAGTGATCCATGGTGTGGCAGTTCAGTTTCACATACACTCATCAAGGCTCCTCTGGAAGAGTGTCAGTGAGGGACTTGGCTTAATGTCAGTTGGGAGCCTGTTCCAAAGCAAGAGAAGTCTGTGAGTTAGTAATGTATCCCTCCAACATGTTCTGTTTAATGTTGTGATGATGATATCCCTAGAGCATGTGGTACAGTGAGCTTGGGTTTACTTCAGATAGCGCATGTACATCAGTTCTGCATTGGACATGGACCTATCTGTTGGGCAGAGATCTCCTGAGTAGACAGTATGCAACAAAGTACAGATTGAGTTATATTTAGTCTTGTTGTATTGGGCAACTGTTTGAGGCCAATAATCCTCTTGTTGAGGTACTTCAGTGGTCTTTTCAGCTGCTGAAGGTGCCTAGTCAGATTCATCGCAAGTGTGTTGTGGTACTCTCTGATGGGTCTGATGACTGATGAGTAGAGGGAACCTCCATTGACCTACATGCAAAGACCTTGGCAGTTTGTGGAAACACATAGCATGATTTTCTAACCACTTTGTGAATGTGTTTCTGGAAGTAGAGATGACTATCCACATGTGTCCATAGATCCCTTATTATCACCTTCATATTTAGGGTGTTGGAACCTATGTGGTATTTGTATGACTGTAGCTCGAGGCCATAATTTTGACACCACATCTGTCTGACTGAGACCCTTTTTAAGGATGTCTCTGTTGTCTCAAACATCGATTATGACAACTTTTTTGCAGTCATCCACAAACTTTACTAAACATATCCCTCATGTGTTTGACTGTATTTCTGAAAAGTATACACCAGACAGGAGGGGTCCCAGGACTGAGCCATGGGGGACAGCAGTTGTTACCAGCTTGAACAGGAGACCACAATTCTTACCTTGTGGGATCTATCTGTGCCCCATTTGGCAATCCATCAGATGACATACATATTTACGCGCAGGTTGTTGATTTTGTGGATACAACATGTGTCTGGGATGTTGGAAAAAGGCTTTTCAAGGTCTATGTGGGACGTGTGTAGTTCATTTCATTGATGTATGTCCTGGGTGTAGCAGGTTTGGGAACCATGATCTGCCCCTGACCAAACCAAAATGGGTAGGGTTGGGTGTTTGTAGGCTCCCAATAGCTCTGTTTATGAATTCCATCATGATGGACTCCATGGCCTTGCAGATCAGGCTTAATAGGCTTATAAGACAATAGTTCCCATGGTCTGTTGTGCACCAGCACTTGTGGAGTGTGCCAAACGTTGCTGTAACCCACTCAACAGTTTCATATCCTGTACAGAGGGTGAGTCTCAACAGACTGTTCAGGTGTGGGGGTCTGTTTTTTCGGAGTTCACATATGACACAGCTAGAGAAAGCATGTCATCCCATAGACGCTGTGTTTTTAGGTTTGGAAATAGCTGTTTAACCATTGTATATGTGATTTCTGGGTTTTCACAATCTCCAGGTATGATAATGGGCCCTTTTGTCAGTGAGAGGGGGGTAAATATGTATGAATCTGTCTGACAAGATATTGGCAATGTCAGTCATGTACATGTATTCATTTACAGTTTGCACTGACTCAGAACATATATGAGTTTACACTGATATTTATGACATAGCGAAAGAAAGCTTTATGATTCTCTATGGACTCTTTGACAATATTTTTGCCAGAACATGGATTGGATAATGTTAGGAGTGCTCATTGTTTATTGATGATACTGATCGGAGATTTATTGATCTTCTTTGAATTTTCACTTTCTTTGAACAACTTAAGTACTTGTAGTACATAGTTTGATTATGACAGGAGTCCAACATATTATATGGGTCTGTTTTTATATAACTGTGTGCGCAAGGCAGGATTGGTAAACAGTGACAAGTTTCTGGGGTAAGAACTGCAACTTCCAGATATGTGTGGCCCACTGCTGTACTCAGACATGTCCTAAGTGTGTGAGCATGCCCAGTATGACCTTTCAGTATGTTGTTGACTGACATTTGCTTTGTTTATTTAACATGGCCTAAGTGTGTGAGCATGCCCAGTATGACCTTTCAGTATGTTGCTGACTGAAATTTGCTAAATTTGTTTGTGTGTGGGAGCATGCCCAGTATGGACATATATACTATATGTGTGTGAAAAATCAAGTTGGTTTTTACTTCAGGGCTCACCTTTGTGTTGTACATCGACAGGAAGCATGCTGTGCCTGCAGGGCTTCCATTTGTCACTTTGCATAGACTTATCAACATTTCTACATACAGGGGGACAGCTATTATTTGTACATTTCTACCCGGGGGGGGCACACCTGATTGTTACTGTGGGTGTACATAGGATGAGGGGTTCACCTGACACTTTTACACATTTGCTAGGCCTGCACTGCTATGTCAGGTACTCCATTTCAGTCTGTACTGTTGCCTATCGTACTGGCTTGAGGCATACTACTGTACTACAGATCTTAGCTTCCAATTTCACGTATATTAGTTTGTGACTTCATAGCCTACCCAACCCACATCACACTGCCTGGCATGCTGTTATCTGTCTGCATAGGCCTGGGGGGAAGTTACTCATATGCCTCTTCAGGGGGCATGATACAGCATTTGTTTGTGTTTGCGTTAGTCTACAATTGTCCTGCTGTGTCTGTGCCAGTGAAATGCTGTCATGGCTTAGTGGTTCAGTACTGTGACTATAGTGCACAGTATCCTGAGTTCGAGCCCTGCCACTGCTTTTTATTTTCCTGCTGGGCAGACCGGACTGCTTAAGGAACAGTAAAGCAGGTGTGAGCGTGTTTACCTGACTTTGCTCAACTTTGCCCAACCTTGCCCAACATTGCTCAATGTTGCACTAGTTAGCGTGGTGTGCAGCTCTGCGCAATTGTGTTTAAATATGCTAAATAGTGGTACAATGTGCTTAGCACTGCTTTATATTGCTGAAAATAGGGCAATCATGCCTCAGGTGGTGCTGCAGGGCTGCCTAAGTTGGATGCACATAGTACACTCCCTATATATGTTTGAAAACAGGTAGTGTCAAGTTAGGTATCCCTTTTATTGTATGTGCGAGTCAGAGAGAGGTGTCATTTCCAGGGTTCCTACTGAGTCAGTGTATGTGGTATGCGTTGTCTCTTTGCCAAGGCCAAGGCATACTGGGCATGCCTCCTTCTGCCTATTGGGGCAGGCTCAGGTTGTTCCTCCTCCGAGTCACGCTGTGCCTGTGCAGGCCTTGGCAATGGTGGGGGGCTGTTTGGCCTTGCCCCATGCTGTTCCTGTTGCAGCTGTTTTCGCAGGATTATATTGTGTAGCATGGCACATACCATGACAATTTGGGTACATGTAGTTGGTGAGTACTGCAAGGCTCCACCAGATGTGTCCAGGCACTGGAATCGTGACTTGAGCATCCCAAACACACGCTCAATGTTTCTTGTTTGTGCGTGTGCCTCATTATGGAGTTCTTGTTCAGGTGTGTGTGCATTTCTGAAGGGTGTCATCAGCCACGGCTCCAGTGCGTATCCAGTATCCCCCACTAGGTGACCATCAGGGATGTCCCCATTGGCAAATCTCTGGTACAGCTGTGTCAGATGCCAGATGTGGGAATCGTGACAGCTTCCAGGGAAGCCAGCACACACATTCATTATTATGCCCTGGGCATCGCACACAACCTGGCAGTTGATGGAGGGGAAGCCCTTGCGGTTGATGTAGACCCTACCCCGCTCACCGGGTGGTGCTTTGATGTGTATGTGCATGCAGTCTACTGCACCCACTACCTCAGGGTATTCTGCTATTTTGTGGACAAGACGCATATTGATGGCCAATGCCTCACGGGAATTGGGGAAATATACGTGGCCACCGACATGTGCTGACATGGCATCCAGGAACTGGTGCAGTACCCTGGATGCTGATGCCTGTGAAACCCCCATTATATCACCAGTTGATCTCTGGAAGGTACCTGTAGCTAGTATTCATAGGCCAACACATACCTTGGTATCCACTGAGATGAGTTCCCCTCTGTTGGTTCTGTGTATGAGGCGTGGCCAGCACAGATCAACAATTTGCTGCAGGAGGTCTCTGTCCACTCTATAGCGCTCCACTATCTCCAGCTCATGTAGCCCCTGGTAGGTTACCCTGGGTCTGTACACTCTTCTCCGTCTCCTCACTGTGGGTTGCTCAGCAGCATTCACAACATCACCACCCTCAGCATCTTGCACATGTTGGTTTATGATAGCAATAGCAGCCCCTAACATTTTGTCTGACTTAAGCTTTTTAAGTTTTCACTCTTTGTATACTGCAGTGTTGCAGAGTTCTTGGGAAAAAACAGGGTAGACTGCTGTTTGCAGAGTTTAAAGTGCTGGGCTGGGCTGGGCTAGTCTACTGCCCGTGTAATTGGCTGATTCTGATATATTTCACCTGGCAGCTCTGCTAGTTCTCCTTGGTTAACTTCCTACTACTTATTTTCCTAACTTTTCCCTTTCTGTTTCCGCCCAGGGCAGCGCCGCGCACACCGGCGCACATGCTGTGTGCACGTTTGCAAGAAATTTCAGATATATCCATGGCGTACGCCTTTGGTTTCTTGTTTTCAGCTAGGACAACTGTAGACACGCCTCTTGCAATCCTGGGCAACCCAGGGCAAACACAAGCCACTTTGCTCCAATAAGCTTACAGTCTTTCAGACATACCCCCTCATGATGTCATCTATCTTCTAATCTACTACTCCCCTACTCCTACACTTGCACTCCAGGGACATGGCTCACATGCCGGGGAAAATTGGGATTCACTATCCTTATTTGCATAGGATTGCCTACTAATGCTTGGTTACATCTCTCACACTGAGCTTCCCCCCCTTAGCAACCATTACTCAGTGGCCATGTTGTTTTCAGCCTGTCATTCCCCTGCATGGCAGAACAAGCATTTTAGTGAAAATGCCCATTTTTTACTATTTTTCAATTTTTTTCATTTTATTTAAAATGCTGCATGTTTGCGCGACGCTGCACTACGCTTAAACATCAGAGATCGGGGAAAATGGATTTTAAAGATTTACAACATTTGCAAATGCCAATGGCCTTATATTTGGCCATTGGTGTGCTTCTTCAATTAGATGCATCCTTTATTTGGAGTTGTCATAGCTCCATTTAGCTATTTGCAGGATGGTACTCAGTTACCAATGGAGTACATTTCTGCAAATAACACTACTCTTACATGAACAGGTTAGTGTTTCCTGGATCGCAAATTTACCTCATTTGCATAGCTTTCAGCAGCAAATTAGGTAATTTGCATACCATAACACTGTCCATGTAAGAGTAGCTTTAGAAGCTCTCTTGCACGCCCCTGCCGGCTGTTGCTGGATCGCTCGGCAGACAAATTGGCTGTCTGCCGTCTTACACTAATCTTAGACTCCATGCAAGCCTTTGTAAATCCGGCCCTGTATTTGTTTTTTGTATTATTTTTAAAGACTGTAAAATTATTTTTCTTAAAATGCTTTGTAATACTTTGGAGCTTTTCTCCCTGGGCATTTGCTGAAAATGGGCTCCTACCCAGTCGGACTTTCCTGGTAATCAAATGTCAATAAATAAATAAATAAATAAAATGTGTTAAGAATGCAGTGTACAAACACTATTAGCTGATCTGGTTTCAAAACTAGGAGGAGAATGGTATTTATTATCATCACAAGAGAACAACTACAAATGGAAGGGGGTGACAAAGCCATCATTTTCGGGAAATATGGAACTCAAAATAGAACAAAAAAATGAATTAATGGTATAGATCCAATCTCCAGTACTGTTAATGTTACTTCTTATGACATCTTTAATATTTTTAATTTTATTGATATTTCCACCAGTCCAGTACATCACAATTTGTTTGTAAAGAGATTCACTTTCATCCCTTCTGGGAGAGCGGACATTGCTAATACTCTTTTTAATTTAAAATTGTTTATCAGAAAATTTAATTTAGTAAAATTATGTTTGGAGTGGTTGGACGATTCTCCTATTCATCTTATTATTAGTGCCTTTGAGAACAAAATGTGAAAAGAACCTAAGAACATTGCTGATGCAATGTTCTGGGACAGATATATCCTCTCAACTGGAGAGAAAGAAATGTGATAGTTTTGCACCTAACAAAGACCTCAGGTGTATGAATCTTGACATAGGAGGTGGTCTTTGTATTGATGGGTATGGTTGATTATTTGGGACATATAATGTCATTGTTATCAGACACTTAAACTTATCAAATTGTTTCAAATAATGGCAGTTCCATGGCTTATCACAAAATCTATTTGTATTTAGATGGATTGTTTAATGAATCTATCTATACCTTTGACGTTGATACTATATTTAAAAGTGGGACTTCTGGTTATTCCAAAAATCTTTGGTTTACCGAAAATTCACTCAGATATCAACATCCCCCATTTCAGACTGATAGTATCTGCTAGGGGTGCTATAACTGAGCCATCAGGCAAATTTGTCAATAGGAAACTTAAAAACATTTTTATACGGGCAGATATATCCTTCAGGATTCTTGTGATTTTTTTTTTAGTCAACTGAAATATGTACATGTATGTGATAAATATTATATGGCCGCCTTGGATGTTAACAAATTATTTTCTGTTATTCCTCATGTGACAGGATTAACATGGCTTCATGAAATTATTGCAAAATACAATGTTTAACTGATCCAGAGGTCAAATTGATTTAAAAATTTTTGGAAATCATTCTCATCAATAGTTTTTTTTTTTCAATGATGAATATTTTAAGTAAGTACAAGGGGCTGCTATGGGGGCAGCTTGCACACTAATTTTTGTTAACACATTGTTATCTTGGTAGAAGAAGGATACAGTGTTTGGAAATTAGTTATTTAATCAATGTGCAGTATAGTTTCACTACTTGGATGACATGTTTGTTATACAGAAAGGGGGCTTAGAACAATTTAATGAATTAATACTGGAGAATTCAACTACTTTTACATTTAGATATAATATCAAAAAAGATAATATTCATTACTTAAATGTAAATATTTTTAAGGGGCAAAGTAGAATATTAGATAAGAAGCGTACTGATACGCGAAAGCACTTATCCCTGTTTTTTATTCAAATAAATGCGTTGGATTTTATAACTGCTTCTGCCTGCTCCTGTGTTGAGACTGTACATGTGCTTTTTTTGTTTGTTCTCCCAGTTTGTAACGGACAGTCTCTGGTTGGTGTGGTGATCTTTGTTGAGGAGAATATTAGATATGTGTGTTTAGAAAGCCTACATTTACTAAATGATTTCTTCATTTTAACAGCTGTCATCCACTGCATCAAAAACTGGGTATGTTATAAATCCAGGTAATTAGGATTTATTGTATAACTTCTAGAAAGGATTGATTTATGCAAGAAGTAGAACTATTAAGTTCTAAAGAACATCAAAGAGGTTTGGGCCCGTTATTAGACATGGATTGGAGTATGATAATAATTTACCAGTCAAAAGGCCAGCAATGGTAGACAATGGTAGCCATACAATAGGTGGTCTAGGAAAATTTTCAAATCACATGATGAAAACATTAAAAAGTTATAAATGAAAACTGGGATATTTTAAGTAGTCTAGACATTCCAGGTCTGTCAGTTGGTGAATAACCAAGTTTTGTTTCCAGAAGAAGCAGTATTAAGAATACTTTTAAAAAGACCAGTGAAGAATTTAGATAGGAGGGTAGTTGTTATAATAAAAAAATGAGGTAGTTGCAACTAATGTCATTATACTGATATAGAGGAAGATGTTACTATTATTAGAAACTTAAAATAGTGGAGACGAAAATGTATAAAATGTATATATAATCATAAAATGAGTAGGGTGGTTTATTTGGTAAATTGCAACTCCTATCCTGCCTTCTATATCTGCTTGACAGAGAATTCATTGAATAAAAAAAAAATGTATATTTACAGAATTAACAAGAAGAATTACAAAAAGCACACTTGCTCGACATTTGGACAATGTTCAGCATTTTAGGGTTCTAAATTTGTAATATTGGAGAAAATAAAAGTGAGGACTTAACAGTGGGGATTGGAAGAATCCATTATTGTATAGGGATATGATTTGGTAACTGAGAGCAAATGTCTCCAACCCAACAGGTTTGAAAGAAAATATTTCCATAGCCAGTAATTTGATATGAAGAGCACAAAACTTATAATGAATTGGTATAATTAAGATAATATTATAATTTTTAGATTTATAGGTTCATAGGTTCATAGGTTTATACTAGGCTATCTGCCCCAAGGCATTTATAAGCCTAGCCCAAATTTTTGTGGCTTACGCCACCTCTTATATGAAAAAATACTGTGCCCATTAGTTTGTTGTGCCTCTGTCCAGCAGTGACACAGAGATGATTCCTGGGGTAAACCTACAATCTCCCATCCACAGGTCAAGATTTCTCTTGAACAGAGCCAGTGAGGTGCTCTGCCTCACATGGACCGGGACTCTATTCCACAGCATAGGGAGTCTCTGAGTGATAAATCTATCCCTCCAGCACGTCCTATTTATATCCGTGCTAAGGTTTAAGTCGCTTGCTCTAGTGGTTTTGGTGGATTTGGATTTTTTGAGGTGGAGCATGTCCATTAATTCCGGGTTGGACATGGCCTTGTATGTCAGGCACATGTCACCTCTGAGCAGACGGTATGCGACTAAATAGAGCTGGAGTTTCTTCAATCTGGCAGCATATGACAGATTTGGGAGTCCCTTTATCCTTTTGGTGAGGAACTTTTGGGGTCTCTCCAATTGCTGCAGATGTCGGGCGAGATACATCCCGAATGGGGCATTGTACTCGATCATTGGTCTGATAAGTGAAGAGTACAGGGGAACAATGACCTCACTAGATCTGGATGTGAATCCCTTCATGATCAGGTGGGCAATGTAGAAGGTCTTTCTAACCACTTTAGCAACATGAGTGTCAAAAGAAAGGCCACTGTCAACCTGGGTCCCCAGGTCCCTGATAACCTCTTCTGTGCTTAGTGGATTGCCACCTATATGGTAGCTTGGGGTTACCTTGTTTTTCCCGAAGGGTATGACTATACATTTTTGGTGTTTAACTTCAGGCCATGGCTCTGGCACCAGCTATCTGTTTCCGTGAGTCCCTTCTGAAGGATATCCGTGTCCGATGCACTTTCCACTATGGCGCCCAGTTTGCAGTCGTCTGCAAACTTTGTCAGCCAAAGTTCTCCCAAGTTGGCCTGTACTTCTGAGAAGTAGATGCAGAACAATAGGGGGCCAAGGACCGAGCCCTGTGGGACACCACTTGTGACCGGCTTGGAGTCTGACATAGCGCCAGCAACTCTAACCCTGTGGGTTCTGTCCTTAAGCCAGTTTGCAACCCATCTTGTGACATATGGGTTTACATTTAAGCTGGTAAGTTTTTCTACAATACCCGAGTGGGGTATTGTGTCAAAAGCCTTTGCAAGGTCAAGGTAGGCTGTATGGACTGCCTTTCACTCATCAATGGCCTTGGTGACTGTTTCGAAGAAGTCGACCAAGTTCAAAAGGCATGATCTTCCCTTGACGAAGCCAAACTGGGTCGGGTCCAATGTCTGCAAGTCCCCTATATCTTTGTTTATGAGCTCCATTATGATCCTCTCCATAGCTTTGCAGACTAGACTTGTTAAGCTTATGGGGCAGTAATTACCAGGGTCCAGTGAGAGGCACCGCCTTTGTGGAGTGGGACCACAGTTGCCGTGACGCCACTCCTTGGGCACGTATCCTGTGGTAAGGCTGAGATTAAACAGCTGCCTTATGTGCGGGTTTAATTCCTCATTTAGCTCATGTAGCACACAGCCGGGGACACCATCCCGTCCCATTGATGCTGTGTTTTTAGCTTTAGAGAGAGCAGCTTTCACCTGTGCATTTGAGATGTCTGGGAGGCTACACTGCTGGCATAGTTATCTCTCCTTTAGGGGGGGGGAGGGGGGTGAAGTTTGCACTGAACCTGTCTGCCAGTATGTTGGCAATGTCTGTGGGTTCAGTGATTTTGTATCATTTTGGACTAATTCTGAGCATATCTGGGAGTTTCCACCCAGGTTCCTAACATAGCTGAAAAAGGCCTTATGATTGTCCTTTGAATCCATGGCAATTTTTCTCTCAAAATTGGCCTTAGTTGATTTTATGAGTGCTCGTATTTTTTTACTAATAATGATCAGGGGTGACTTCCCTTTTATGGATTTTGTTCTATCATGTAATAGCTTTCTCCTCTTATTGTAAAGTTTGTTAATGGCTGGGGTCCACCAGACTGGATGTTTGCCCTTTGTGGAAAGAGTCTTGGTTTTATTTGGGATTGCCTGATCCATGCAGTCCTGGAGGTGTTCATAGAAGGCATTTGTAAGGGCTTCCGCAGCTTGGGTTGTGGTTTCCACTGGCTCAGGGGCCTTGAAGGATACCACACCAGTCTTGAGTAGTGTGAAGTTTGCTTTAGAGAAGTTCTTCACTGTGGTCTTTTTGTTTGGGGTGGGGCGGATGTGGATTTCCAGTGAGATTAGTTTATGATCAGATCTCACCAATGAGGGATATACTTCGTGTGGAGCATTTTGTCCCCATGTTTGTGATAATGAGATCTAGTATATTTTCTCCTCTCGTGGGAACAGTGACTAGCTGTTCCATGGCATTTGAATTTATGAACTCCAGGAACCGTTGGGCTAGAAAGTTAGGGCTTGAGTAATGTTCCCAGTCTATATTCGGGTAGTTGAAGTCACCCAATATGATGGTGTTTGGAGATACATTTATACCCTCCAGTGTCTTCAGGAAGGCTGTGTGGGGTTCCTGAGTTTGAGAGGGTGGCCTGTAGCATGCTGCAATTTGTAGAGCAGCTTTGCCTATGGTTACTTGCACCTGGATGGTTTCTGAAGCTTCGTGCATTGCCACCAACCTGGAGGTGTGGGTATCCTTTATGAATATGGATACACCCCCTCCTTTTGTGGTGTGGTCCGGGTTTTGGGGCCGGAAAGCATGATATGAGGTAAAACCTAATAGTGCCGGGGTGCTCTCAGGAGCCTTGAACCAGGTTTCAGTTACAGCACAGACATCGATGTTCTCCATACTGAGAAAGGCCTCGAGTGCGTGCATTTTGAGATTTAGACTTCTGGCATTGAGCAGCATTACCCTCAGTTTCTTCCCATTTTTGTTTTCTAGGGTGGTAGGTTTAGAATTTGAGCCTTGCCTAAAAAAGGCACTATGGGGGTGGCAAGAGCCTTAGCCAATATCCGGAATCCCAGGGGTGACAAGTGCAAGCCGTCCCTTGCGAAGCAGCGTGGCTTGTCAAGCAGGTCATCCCAGGCAGACAGACACTGGATCCCTTTTGAATGACACCAGACATTAAGCCAATTGTTAAAGCTGATCATCTTGTCTCTATATTGTGGCATCATTCTTGGTGAAGGAAGGATACTGCTCAGGGTTAGGGTCATACCTGCCTGGGCTACATAATCAGAGAGCTCCTCTATGTCTCTTTTCATGTAGTCCAGGGAGGTACGTCTCAGGTCATTCACACCAGCATGGACAATGACTGTGTCATATTTGTACTTGCCGTGGAGTGACCCGAGTGCTTGTGTTATGTGGTGGATTCTAGCGCCCGATAGGCAGCTTACTGTGACCCTCTCCTTGTTCAGCCTGGTGAGTGGGACGTCAGTGTGTCTGACTATGGAGTCACCTATGACAAGTATGTTTGGTGTTGTATTTGGCCTTAAGGGCTGTTGACTGCTTTGCACACTGCTTTTGTGGTTTATGTGTTGCTTGTGGGGTGTCTTGAGGTGGCAGTTGTTTGGGTGTCTGCTTTGGAGGCCTCTGCTGTTTAGGTAAATTTTTACTCAGAGCCTCCGAGTATGTCTTTGTGTGTTTATGTGTTTGATTCAGTGGTGTGGTAGCATTATGTGAGGCTGGTTTTGTGGTGTGTGTAGTTGCCTTCTCCTCCTGTCTGGTCTTGCCAGTCCTGAGTTGAGAGAGCTCAGCCTCCAGTTTGGCTAAATAGCTGCATCTCTCGCAAGTACTTGTGTTATGTGGGAGGAGGAGAAGGTTGTCTGTCTACATGAGGCAGTTATAACATTGCCTCAAGATTCCCAGATTCACCAGCTGGACCGGAGAGGAGATTGACAACTGACCTTTGGACATGCTAGAATAATATTGGGAATTCCTTAATAATTGAAAACAAGGGCCAGTGGGGAGTGAGGGTGTAGTGCTTTTAATTTTTAGTGCTGACTTATATAATTGCTTTAGTGAGCAAGTGCCAGGTAACTTGAGTGCAATGTGTTACAAGTAACTAAATGCAAAAACGACAAACAGTAACTTTCTTTCAAGTGAAACAAGGAAATAAGTACAGTAAGCAATGCAGATATCACTAGTGATCCACAGAAGTGCTGAGAAGCCGTGTATTACGTGGAATTAGCTTCCAGGGAAATAACAAGCAAACAAACAAAAAGCATATAAATAAAGCTAGATTCAGCAGGCCTGGATCTAGTCTATGCTAGAGCAACAAGGTGTACCAATTTCAGTAAGATACAGTTCAAATATTCAGGCACTATAAACCTTTAACCAGAAATTCCCAGCTCAGAAGGGCAAAGTCCAGCCTCTTCTCCCACAAGAGTGCAGACCACGAACCTTCTTAATGTAAAATAACTGGCCTGAAGCCCAAGTGCCTAAACCAGCACTAATACACTTGGACACTGGGCTCTCAATCAGCAGTTCCCAACTTAGAAGGATGAAAGCTACCTGTCCTGCCACCACAGTGCTTGCCACAAACCTTCTTAATGTAAAACAACTGGTCTGAAGCCCAAGTGCTTAATCCAAAAGACTTAGAATGATAGCTACACTTTAATCAAGTTACAACCAAGCAGTAATAAATACAATTGAATACTTTAGAGAATGTCTGGATTGGTGCTCAAGTTACACAAACAAAGCTAGATCCAGCAGGCCCGAATCCAGTCTATGCCACAGCAAACAAGGCGCACCAACTTCAGTAAGAAGCAGTTCAGATATGCATGCACTATAAGCCTTTAACCAGAAATTCCCAGCTCAGAAGGGCAGAGTCCAGCCTCTCCTCCCACAAGAGTGCAGACCATGAACCCTCTTAATGTAAAATAACTGGCCTGAAAGCCCAAGTGCTTAAACCAGAATTAATACACTTTTAGAATAACAGACACTGAGCCCTCTGTTTAATATATTTTTTATCATTTTTAAGGTGTTTTCATCAATAACACATCATTAGAATATTTTTTAGCTGTGTTTTTAAATATATTGAATCACATGTCTAGTTTCTGATTTAAAAGTATGTGTAACATATGACAAATTTGGTTCTGAGGATTTGGACAAAAGCGCTTAACCAGTATGTATTATAATAAAGTCGTAAGTAAAAAATGTTTCTGCAGAGTTGCCAAGTTTTTAGACGTTTCTTGGTAGCTAAAAAGTTTAATTTTATTATTCTGGAAAGAATAACCCTGAATTTGAGGGGGGGGGGTCCTCTGTGAGGAAATAGTAGAAGTTGAGAAACTTTTATTACAGCTGAAATTAGATTATGTGTTATTTGAAAATGATAGACTATGATTTTGAATATGGTGTTGAATATTTCACTTTAACTTTTCAATTCAATGTTTTTACATATGAATGTTACTTTGTATGCCATGGTTTTAATGTATTTGTTTTTATCTGATGTATTTTTATTCAATGTATTTTTGTTGTTCATGTACTTATAATGCTCTTTGTGGTCTGTTCAGTAGTCACATGATCAAGCAGGTCATGTTACATAACAGCTTGATAACAGAACAGCTAACATTATAGCTCTAAAGAAATCTATATTTTTTTTTGGGGGGGGGGGTTTGTGGATTACATGCTTTAAAAGTATATTGAGTCCTGTCTACCACAGTTTGCATTAAATGTTTTTCTCTCTCTTCCTCTCTGAATGAACAATGCTGTGTTCTTTACTCCGCTTATACTTTCAGATATTGATTTTTTTAACACATTATTCTTCTTACTGCCTCTCTTCTAACCTGCAAGTATACCAAGGAATTCTTATGTCAGTTTTAATTTAAGCTTGACATAAATTGGTTTATACAATAATGTGGTTAACTTGAATAGCTGATTGCCTTATAAACTTATACTTATTCTCTTTGCATGTTTCTTTAAGAATTCTCTCACTGTTACATCTACAGTTCATCTCTATGCAATTAATGTGGCAGGGTTTGTTTTATTTTCCCCCATATGCGCACATTGTCTAAGCAATTTTACTCACCAAGTACTTCATCTGATTAAATATAGTACTTAATAAGTTGAACTGTAGACTGACTCTGTCGTGCACAGGGAGTGAGCCATTACTGTGATCAAAGTGACTATAGCTCAGTTGGCTGCCCCAGCAGTGAGAAAGACTGGCAGGGAGGGGAAGAATGAATCGATATGGGCTGTTTGATTCTTCCAGGATGGTAGGAAGGGTAGAGATCAGAGAAATCATCACTAAGTGTTTCAGGGACAGAGGGAGCACTGCTTGGAGGAAACACCTCTTGCAGAAGTGAGAAGATGCCCTCTATGTTTAGCCTACTACAAGTCCCCTCCCCAGTACTTTGCTTTGTGCATGCAGAAAAGTGGGGCCCCAAAAAACAGAAAACGTTCAAACCACCCTTGAGGGTTATCATAATGATGGTCCTTCCCTGTTGACCACACCATGGTGATGAGGAATGAATGGTCTGATTGGCCAGGAAGGGATTGATGATCAACAGGCAGCCAAGACAAAAACAACAAAATAAAAATCAGAATGTAAGACGAATTATTAACATGATTCACTCACCAGCTTATCTGGTTGCAGATTCCTTAGTTCAGTCTATTTTAGCCATCCCTATATAAGTGTTATGCAGATAACATTTGTCTCCTTCCTATTAGTTGTTTGAACATATGCAGTATTAATTTGCAGGGTCAAAGTGTATTAGAGTGATATTTATTTATTTTTCACCTTGCCTGGCCAATTCACTGGTAGCTTGCAGTGGTATTTTTTTAAACTACTGGCACCACATTTAGTGCCCCACATTGAAACACTTTATCCAATCTTATTTCCTGGTTGATTTGTCACAGTTGGAAGAGCCTGCTGTGGCAATTAGTATCAGCTAATATTCCTGGCTACTCCACTTACTATAAGTCTTATTTTTGAGCCAGGAAGTGAGGATGGGGTTAGGGATGGGGTATGGCTACAAAACGAGTATGTCACCCCAGGCACCAAACTCTCTTGCCACAGCTTTGATTATACCAGCCATCCTGTCATGCTTAAGTACAAATCAAATTTGTTCAGTTATGAGACAGTCTACAGAAACAAAGGTTTTGCAGCTGCTTAAAAAAATGAGAGAGAACACAGCTTGCAGTTTTCTGAATCAGCTATTCTCTAGGACCAGTCCCACATTCACAGACACTGTTTCACAGATGTCTGTAGCAGAAATTGACTGTTTACTGACACTGGATGCTATTCTTAGGCTCTTTGAGATTTTTATTTTTCTAATAAATAAATAACATATATTCGAATATAGTAAACTTGGGTGGCCACGGTGGTGCAGCGGTTAGCATTGCCACCTCACAGCAAGAGGTTCTCCGGTTCGATCCTCAGCTGGGGTGCCTTCTGTGCGGAGTCTGCATGTCCTCCCAATGGTCCCATGGGTTTCTTCCCACATCCCAAAGACATACTGTAGGTGGATTGGACACTCTAAATTGGCCCTAGGTGTGAGTGCATGCATGTGTGTGCCTTCTGTGGAAGGCTGGACGCTGGGCTGGCAACTCAACACCTTAAAACTCCACTGCCAATCATGAGCGGACAGGTGATTCACTGTGGTGACCCCTAACTGGGAAAAGCCAGAAGAAGATATTTTTGTCTTTCATAACTTAAATGTTCACTTCCATGGATGTCCTGGTATATTTCTACTGTACTCGTTCCTGTTTACTCAAGCTTGTTTTCTTATAAGGTTTCCATATTGTTATTCCATACGTAGGGATGGGTCAAATGTAACTAACAATGACTTCATCATTTCTGATTTCCTAGCCTTTATAAATCCTTTTATACAACCTATAATTCTATAACTATCATGATCAGAAAAATTCAAAACTGGATCTACCCACATACCAATGTCCTTAAATTAATGTACAGTTTCAATCACTGTGTGCTGTATTAAATATTCACCCTTCAATTTATGTCTCCCAAATCTCATATGCTTAGTTTTTTATATATTTATCAGCATGTTATTCTCCTGTGCCCAAATGGTCAGTTTATTCAAGTTCCTTTGCAGAGATGCCATATCGGTAACGCATGTAATTAGTTTACCCAATTTCAAGTCATCTGCACACACACTGTAAAGCATCTCAGATGAAAAAGATTGCTCTTTGCTCTGAAACATACCATCTGAACAACTATGGTCCTATGACACTGTATGATACTTGCCATATCCTATTTGTAAGCAAATGCAGCTATACATCTTATCAAAAATATATCAACACCTAGTTCTAATTTATTGATCATTGTTTTTTTCTATGACCCTGTCAAATCTGGAAGTTGCATCACAGCACAAATTTTCACTAATAGCTATTATATTGTTATAGAACATCATGTAACAGGTAGATGGGAAAGTGGCAATATGTCTCCTTTTTACTTCATTCATTATCCTGCATTTTTATATTAGTTTATATTGGTGCATGATCTAAAATAGTTATTGGATGTGTATCAAAGCTTTCAATTAAATGCAAATGTTCCTATGAAATATAATTTCTATCTAGCCTAGCCCAGTTATAGTACCTTGGGGAATAATATATAAATTCTGTCTGAGTTCCTACTGCTGAATTCACATCTTTCATACCAAAATATTTTCGTAAATGTCATCAGGAATCTACCCTTTGTTACATTTTCCCTTCTAGGCCCCAGATATATCCTCACTACTGCAAATCAAGTTCCAGTCCCCACCTACAAGTAAATTCCCTCTTGAAAGCTGATTATTTTTCACATAATTATTTTAAACTCCACTGTAGTAGTTTTAGGTGGAATATAAATACATACCAGCATAATCCTCCTCCCTTGCCAGTAGCCCCTTACTACTACAAATCTACCATTATTATCTTTTGACCCTCTTCTATTACTGTTGGAGCTCCTCTATCAATTAATATAAGTACTCCCATTTTCCTTTGTCCCAGATATTCTGCTGAATACCCATCCTCAAATCCTTTCTTTATCAAATTCACATGCTTAGTTCTTTCCAAATGTGTCACCTATAGCATAGCTATTTGCACTCTACTCTTTCTTTTTTGTATATAATTGTGAGACTATTTACATTAAATGTTAATATGGAAAGCATTGCAATTATGACAAGAAGTTAATATTCCTACCTGTTAAGTATAACAGCCTTTTTTTAAATGTCTAGTTTCAGTTTTTGTGTTACATGCATACACTCATATTTGGTAGGTTGATCTTTTATACATTTGTTTCTTGTCATATCAATTTGAACCTATGTCACATCTTACAAGATCTTTTGTTTTAATGAAAACCCTTGGGGAAAAAGAACATAACCTATTAACTTAATACAAACACACAAAACAATGTATATCTTCAAATAATGAAGTTTAACCCTTCTAATAGGAACAGTTGTCCCAGATAGATAACTACACTCACAGGCTTGAAATGACATGTAATGAAGGTTATCCATGCTAAGATGCATGGTACAGCCTGTGCAACTACCTACATTAAATGTTGTCTGTTTTTGTCTTATCTTTATTCTTCTCCCAGATATTATCTTTTAGCCACTGATATAAAAAAGTCTTCTGTTTTAATTGTCCTTATCAGCTTGTTTCCATAAAAACATGAGAACCAGATACACAGTTGTCTTCCACTACAAACTTCTTATGTTGTACTATGAGCACTTATTTGCTAAATGAAAATTTTTCATGCATTTTCTCACTTCCGCTTAAAACATGTTGTTAGATCAGGCCAAGGGCCTTAAGCTAGTCACTCAGTATGCACAAGTAAGAAAAAGCATGTCAGTATGACATATCATGCTCTTTTGTCCAGGCTTTATTCTCTTTTTACAATGCAGTGCCTATATTTCTTAAAACTGAACAAGAAGGAAGAAAGAAGAAAGAAAAAAGGGGAAAGGGGCACCTGTTTACTATGGTATCCCCATTACACACAAAAGTAATTGAAAAAGTTTTACCATATAACATGCAGTATATGTCATGTTTTATAAAAATACTATTAAGAACAAAAACAGTTTTTATTTGCAGTTAACTCTTTCTTCCTCTCCCCCCAACACTTAATGTTCTTCCAGACATAAATGACATGAAGTAGAGAATATGCTTTTGAGTCCTCTACAGGTTTAACAAAGTCAAAAAAGTCCAATATTAAACATTTTTCTGGTTCCACCATATTTCACAAATGCGACTGATGCTTTGTTTTTTTTTAGTTTTTATTTGATTTTACATAATCTAACAATATTTCAACAATTTGTAACAAGGTAAAAACAAAACTATATGCAAAAGTCCATAACAAGAATATTAAATACATAAAACTTTTAACTATGTACATCTTCAAATAATGAAGTTTCAGCCAAGATATGTATTGAATTACATTTCTAGTTCTCATTTTTATAGTTGATAATTCATTTTTACAAACAGATTTAGCTAGACAAATAAATTCACTAGTAAAAGACAGAGTAGCTTTGGATTTCCAGTTTTCAGTCTTAACTTTTAGGACAGACCAAAGAAGAGGTATTTGCGATACTGGAATAACATCTGGGATTAGGGCATTGAGCAAAATTAATTAATCTTTAATAGTGCAATTATCTGACCACAACAGTGACTGATGCTTTGTAATCCCACATTTATTCATTAATTTCTGTTTTTTCTTGCTGTTGATCTCTATCTCCCAACTCCTGTCTTTGGTTCATTTCCAATGTATTCCTGGTTCTTCTAATCAACTCCTGTGCTTCTTTCTTTCACTCTCAAGCATTCTCCTTTAGAAAATTGGAAAAAGTTTCACCAGCATACTCTATATGAGCTTTAGTATCAGAACTATAGGAAGCAAACTTCCTTTCTGATAGCTCACTTTTTGTTGGACAAACTTTTGCATTTTCTCCTTAGCATGTTCTGCATCAAAAATGACTAACCCTCTAGGGGAAAAAAAATTCTGAAGATAGCTGGATAAACCAGCTTGAATATCACACCTGTTTCTCAACATTCCCTGATTGCTGGAATAATCATTTTCCACAAACCTTCTATTGTGTCCAGCTTTTAGTACTTTGTTCTTCTACCACAGCTTTGTCAGAATCAACTCTTTCTGGTGGTAGGATTGCACCTTTACTATTAGAAGTCTTGACTGCTTTCTCATGCCAGATTTGGAGCATACACACAATCTGCCCTTTCAATTAACAACTACTGTTGTGGAATACCAGTCCATTTGCTTATTAGCACTTTCATTATATTAATGCAGTCTGTTCCTTCCAGTTTCTCTGGTACAGCAGAAAATTTTAGGTTTTCCCTACATGTAATGTTCTCCAAATATACCATTTTTGAAACATCTCTTCTTGGGCAGTCTCATATTCAGCCAGCTTTTCCTTAATTTCAACCTCTATCGTTTGCAGTTTTATCAGCTCAGCTGAATATCTGTTTAAAGATTCTTCCCAGCCTTTTGTTATTTGAGTTGATATACCCCTTTAGTGTTTCATTTATTTTAGTCAGTTCTGAGCATATTTGACTTATTTGTCCTCTAGATTAGTGAAAGTCATACCTTGCACCAAAGCTAGCACTTAACTGATTTTGCTGAACAGCTGAACAATTCTTCCCAACTAGTGTTTTCTCCTCACCATTTGTGGTTGATTTTCTTTCAGGTTCTCTAAATTTCTTCTGTGCTGGTAACCAGGCAGTGCTCTTACTTGATAGTAACTGAAATTTACCAAAAAAGACAAATTCACTGGTTCTCTTTTCTGAGTTTCTGTTGTCACACTGGGAGAGGTGAAATTAAAGGAAAAAAACACCCTAGAACAAAAAAAATGTTTTTTTTTCACTCATCTTTGTTTCCTGAACTATTGTAATACATCAAAATCACTCAAGTGCTTTATTTGTAATTTTAGCCTGTTTTCCACAACATGGGTACCAATGGGACATTTCAAGTCTGCTTTGTATGACTCATGCCAGACATAAGGAAGTAACTGTGAATTCCCATGCCATTGACATTTATGTGAGTCACTGTCATCTTCTATGGCTTCTGTAAAAGGGCTGCTTCTTTTCGGTCTCTAAACACCCTCATTTATGTCTGGCTCAGAGCTTGTTTTACACTATGTTCAGAAGTTATCCAGCTACAGCCAGAAAAGTAGTTAAACTGCAGGCCTTTCTTCAGGGTGTTCTTTTGTAGTCCAAGAGGAATTGACAGTACCTTCACCCACTTTACTGCAGAGGTGTTAAAACTGTCACTGCACTGAGAGACCCTTGCAAAATCAAGTGCAATTGACAGCTCATAATGGAAAGAAAGAGACTTCCAATATAAATCTCTTCCCCTCTGCCTGCCGTAGGAAGATTTATTTATTTATTTAAATAGTTTCATTACTTTTTTCTGTGTGCAAGTAGCAGAAACTGCTTGATTATTTTGGTTTGTTTTATTACTAGCAACAATTGATTTACCCCTTACTATATCTACAAGACAATATTACTGCAACTGGGTCTATATTAGAACATTAAAATTTCACAATTTTGAATGTTCTAACATCGACCCCTTTTCAGCGAATGCTTACAACATCGAGCATGCAGAACAGCCAATTTTTTCCTAGGGAAAAAATTCACTGTTCCGAAACACATACACACAACACAAGCACACTAAACAAACAGCAATCCACACACATACACCTAATATCTTACAGCTAACCCTATACTAAACTGTACAAACACCACTAACTATCTGCTTACCTTAACCCAAACCCTAACCCTAATGTCCGTCACTATTGCACACTCATCTCACCCACTCCCTAACCCTAACTCACCTAAGCCACCCTAACCCTCACGTCCACACAATCGCACACATACCTAACCCGCGCAATAACCCTAACTCACCTAACCTGCCCTAACACTCACATCCACACAATCACACACATATCTAACCCATGCCCTAACCCTAACTCACCTACCCCGTGCCCAATCGCACACTTACCTGAACCCGACCCGTAACTTTCCACCACAAAGCTGAAAATAGCGAAATGACAGAAATGGGCAACCAAATTCTTTCCCTAGGAAAAAATTTGGTTTTCTGTCATTTCGCTATTTTCAGCATTCGCTGAATAGGTGCCGATATTAGAACATTTCAATGTTCTAATATAGACCCACTGTAACTTAGGTTTGCATAACTATTTCTTTCTGAAAAATAGCTGTTCCTGTAATTTCCTGACATTCTAATTATCGCCAGATTTGTTAAATTACAGCAAAACACTAATTTGGCAAACCTGACTCCATGATACTGGCACAGTTAAAAGAATGTAAAGTATCTCTATTCCACAGTCCATGCAGTGCAACTATTTTTTTTTTTGGGGGGGGGGGGAGTGGGTACTGAATATTTTAGGAAATGTTATATCACTTGCATTAGTCATATAACTAATGCATTCTTTTTTAACTTATTATGCTGCTGTCAAATTCAATGGCAAACTATTAAGCAATTCTCTATTCCTTGCCCTAACATCAGTCATTTCTCTTTGAGACACTCTACATACAGGAACAAACAGATAGTAAAAAAATAAATAACACACATGCCTTTATGCTTCATCAACTGTGAGGACCATACAGGAACAATCAGATATTGGAAAAAAGAAACAGCACACATATCTGCTATGAGTGGCACACATTTTCTTTCAGACACAGATCTAATGGCAAGAAAGCCATCTGAAGAAAGCAAAGCTTGTATCTGTCTATTTCCAGAACCAAGTAGGACTTCTAGTGACTGGGAGGGTGTTAAAAACATGCTAATTTTTAAAAAAGTGATTGAGTTAAGGTGAAAAGAAAAGGCACAGCTAAATCTGTTTCATCAGGCAATGATGTTTATAGCACCCAGTTCCCAAAAGAAATGAAAACATGACTCTTTTCACATTCCTAACATTTCTTAGTTACTTGAAAAGTTTAAACATGACAGAACCAAAAATCGAACTTCAAAGCAAACCCTTACAAACACAAACACAGTTAAGAGAAGTACATGTTCCTCTTTACTCTGTGTTAAAACGTAATTCTTAAGCCAAAGAATACACAGCTGTCATTCTGCATAGCAGATGTTAAGTCTGAAAGTCTTATGATCAACTTATCACAGTCTTCATTGTTCCACACCCTGCAGATGTGTCACTGACTTTGATCAAAGCAAAGTTTACATAAAGACTGGTCAAATGCTGAACATCGGATATGAAACTGTGTGTACAGATTTGCTGTATGCTCCAAATGCACTGTACATTCCATAATCTTGGTAAGGAAATTCTAAAGAGGTATCAGCCTGCACATAGTTAGGTTAGGGAGTTATACCAGTGAAGCAGTCTTCATTTTTTGAGGAAAAAATTAATCTCTTCAATGAGTGGTTTATGATACACATGAAAACATAACTAAGGCAGCAACAATCGCAGCATAAAGATCTTTGATGGCAACTCATCAACAGCAAGATAAATATTTCTTAGCTTTATACAACTCCAGAACTTAATCTTTCTTAAACAAAATTGAATTGATAGAGCCCTAACAGTGCATGAAAGCTCAATTACATCCCCTGTAACTACACTGCAGGGAAGGCAAGGTCAGCTGCACAAAAGTAAGGATGAAAGCATTAGCTATAAATAAATTCTATGACAGGAGAAGTCAGATACTTTAAGGTCCAATTTATTAAGGAGATTCCACTGAAGAGATGATTTATGCTGCACCAAAATTATTTGTAGATCTTGAACTGCAATTATAATATGAATTTGGGATAAAGACACTATCAAGTGCATTTTAGCTGTAATTGCATGGTTAATCTATAAGCCAATGCATGCTGCCTGGACTCACCGGTTTTTGAAAGATAAATATTAAAAGTGGTGAGTCAAAAATCCTTAAATACACACATATTTTTTTGCCCGAAAGGCATGCTCACCACTGTGTATCCAGTGTGCGTGGGGGGTTGGGGGTCTGCACCACCCCCAAAACTATAGTACCAATTCCGTGGCCAAACTACAGTGGAGAAAAAGTGACACCACTACCTGAAAAGCTCTCTGCTGGCTCTCATAATAGAACGCATTGCAGTGAATCCCACTGCAAAATTAATCTTTCAGAGCAAAAATCTCCTGAGTGGAAATCCATTCTGGAAGCTGTAACATAGCCCTAGTTTCATTTAGAATGTTACTGCAGACAACATGAAACAGTGACCAAAAGATTTCTACACATTAAAAGCTGCAAAACATTTCACACTGTCTTTCTCTCCTTCTCTCTTTCACACAGACACACACACACACACACGTATGGCAAAATTAAGGTGTCTAACTGCTTTCAAATCTGTTCATTCATCAGAGGAACATTTCGTTTCTGGCTGCTGTGTGATGATGCTAAGTATTTTACATGTAAAACATTTTGTACTCCTACACTTTTTTTCTGCAATAAGTACTACATTGGAGTTCCCCATACTACAAGTAATTATTATCAGTTCTCTGCAATCATATTTATTCTCAACATGGATGTCAAGCTTCACCTCTCTAGCTTTGTTTCGCTCTTAAGGTAAATATCTTGAAATCCATGTCTTGAACATATGACAACTTGGTTACGATTATAGACATAATCATCTGTATTGTAGATATATCTGAGGTTTGCAAATGTCTTTATATATATATATATATTGATGTTTCACTAGGAAGATCAGCTTCTTGCACTATTTCTTAGCTTACATTATCCTATCACTAGTTTGACCAGAACGAAAAAAACATACCTGACTGAACTTGATCAAAGGTGCCAGTAGTGTAAGGTCTTAGTAATTCATTTTAAAAAAGAAGCTTGATAGATCAGCTTGAATTATGAATTTAAGAAATTTTAGATCCAAAGTCAAGGACCTTCACTCAAGGGCTATTCAAGGAAGAACTCATCCACAGATCCCACCAGTTTTCTATCATTTACACATTTCTGATCTTGGTCTTTACTACTGCAGGTAAAAATCATTCAATCTCATGCCTAAGCATCATAGTAAGTGCTTTTGTGACTGTCCTATTACAAAACAAAATCTGAAAATTCCAGAGATTCAACACCATTTAGCATCAAAGGGATGAAAGTTCTTATCCCACTTTGTGAAGATGTCACTAACTGAAAATGTTTCATATGGAGAGAGGTGAGATGGTCCTCCTTGGAACCTGAGGTATATGCTGAGGCATGGGCACATGGAAAAGCACTAGGACGCCAGGTTTAGGCCTGAACCTCCTTGAGAAAAGTCAGTGTTCAACTGACATTCTGAATCCTTAAAATAGTGAAATCACTTTTTACAAGTGAAGGCTTAAATCTGAACCATTCCTCAAGCTCAGCTGAAGACCTTGGGGATAAGGGAGATGCGGCCTTAGTTCCTACTATGGAGGGTGCATCTCAAGTTTCTTGCTTAATTTACCCCTTCACACGATGTACCTATTTTTGGAGGTATGGTTCCAATTTTCAGAAGTGTCTGGTGCAGGTTCTGGAGAAGCCAGAGGAGTTCTGGTTAACCCCAAATTCAAACCTATCTTTAGTGATTTTTATTAAAGCAACCTTGAGACAACACCATGATCCTGCCCCATCAATTCTTTAAAAGGCATATGCACTTTACATTGCCACATATCAGTGGATAGTCTAATATACTAAGCAGTCCAGTGCTAACTCCTATACAACTTCTTTAGTCGAGTATAATTTCTATAAATCATGCTTTTTTGCCTTGATGCCTGCAAAGATTCTGGTACCTCGAACAAATGTGGCAAGGTCTACTCCTTAACCACATTTAAGTTCATAGCACTCATGTCACCTGTTCCAATCCCAAGCACAAGTGGTAAAAAAGGAGAAGGTTAAACTTGAAGACATCCCTGACTGGGTATTCATCCTGTCTCACTGAAGGGTGTCCTATGCCCTCCCCTTGTGCATGTGTACTGCAACATGCACATAGATGGTCTACCATCACTGGCTTGGATCACCAAGCCCACACTTCAATCCCAGTCATTTTAGCACCCTCCAAGCCTCCACTTGTAAAGTGGTGATTAGCCAACCACATGTCATACTTCCATCACCTAGGATAGGCATGCTTGCAAAAGGACTTGCCTTAGGAAGAAGAGAAATGTTAGGACTTCCCACTCTTGGTTCATTCCCACAGTGAATGCTAAGGAGCAGCCTATCTTTCTATTAAAGTGGCATGGCTTAGCTTCCGCTAGTGTAAATTTTCTTTAGTGGTCACCCAAAATAGTGCCCAGAGGAGTGTCTGTACTTCTCTTTTCCACTCTTCTTCCTTTGTGATTTTTTTTTTGGGAGGTGGTCTTTGCCAGCAGAAGATTATCTCCCAACCATTTTGTTTTATCAGTCTTATTTTATACAATCTTGTGATTCTTCATAGCATCTTCCTTATGTATTTACACATATGTATAGTTTAGTCTGAAGCCTGTCGTTATTTTTCTTTCTGAAAAACGTTTTCTTTATGCCACTGATCAATTGTTGTGGACATCTTTGACAAAGTTTTTCCTCCTTCCACTATCTGATTTTTGCTATGTTTTCGTGTCAGTATGTTCTTTATAGACTACAGTCAATATTTCCTTGGTATCTGACCCAAAGTATCTAATTCATCAGGTGATATTGTTCTGTTCACTCTGGGAAACTGACCCCAGTCATGTGCTTATGATATATAGTATCCTGGCAATATTCTTTTGCTGCATGAACAGTATGTCTGATTGAAACCCATTGTTCCTCTTTTCAGTTACAATCTCTGAAACAACCGGGAACTAAATTACTGTCTTTCTGTATCCATCAGCACAGGTTCTTTTTTAACAGTGAATCTGTTCAAATCATTACAATCCCCATATTCTGGTTGCTAATTCTTTTTTTTTTTTTTTTTTTTTTTTACAAGACAGAGTTGTCATGTGAGATTACCTTTGTGTAGGACTTGAGCTCTTGCCATTCCTGAGAGACCTAATGATCATAAGTGTCTACCTATGTCAGTACACATATCCACCAACAGGCTGGCTGTGTACTTTAGTCTGCTGAAGGCAGTATCAGTCTCTCCTTCTGGCTGTTACACTTCCTCCTACATATACAGAACTATAGTTTAAAAATGTCTTCCCAAATGTGAATGCATATGTTTGTATATATTATACATATTGTGCAGTGCATGGCTTCAATATCCCTTTGTCTCTAATCCTTTTATGCTAGCAAAAGTTGTGCTCTGATGTGTAAATCCTGGATGCCTTTACTTACTGTGGTTTCTCATGGCATGAACTTTAGTCCCTTTTCTCCAACTTTGAGGATGTGAGTGTAAGGTAAGACAGCTCCCCATGGGTTACACTTACTAAAGGGATACCTTGCTATTTTCTAACTTACTTAAGCCCTGAACTACTTTTTATGGCTAGTGGTGGTCAGGATCAGCCTAGCCTTTCATAAACCCACACAAGTGCTTTACTTTATACATGTGGGTATCATGTGCAGAACTTCACATAATTCATGCCAAGGTTTGCTCAGAAATGACCCTATGTGTACTGTCAGGCAGCTCAGCAAATGCTTATATTTTGTAATATATTCCTCCAGATTTCAACTCACTACATAATATGTGTGTGTGTGTGTGTATGTATATATTTTCCACTAAAGTGGTAGCTCTGCCTTTATGTTGCACAGCTGTTGTGACAGATAAGTGTGGCTTCTACCAATTACATAGTGCATTCATATGGTTGGTTCCTCTAATCCTGGTATGGCAGATGGTATTGTCCCTGCTGCTTTCATATGGCAGAAATTTATACCTCCAAAATTTAACTCATTATGAGGAATGTTCCTCTTTTGGGATCTTAAAAAAGTTCATGTTTCTCAAACTTCCACATTCAAGGGGTTTGTCAAATGTTCTGTGTTAGGATTTTATTTTAACTGATATCCATGATATATAAAACTGAATCATATTAATGTACAAGTAAAAAGTAACACATTTTACTATGTGCTTCCTAGTTGAAGCTGTTAGTTAAGTGCTCCACATTTCCCCCATTTCCTGTAAACTAAGATGGATTATAAATATATCAAAAATGTGTTTTTTTTCCCTCTAAGCTTGTAATTACATAACTGAATAGGCTTATGTAAATCTTTTATTTTATTTGAACATCTGAATATGTAACTTTATAATGTACTGTACACTGTTTTGGAGCTTTTCTCCCCATGCCTCCACTGAAAAAGGGCTATTTTCAGCTCAGTCTGATTTTTTTCCCCCAGTCAACAAATGTAAAATAAATAAAATTTGTTCTACATTTTGGAGACGGAAAGTTGAGAGCTATGCAGACAATTCAGCTCTGTCATCTGATATTGCAAATGGTATGAAACCAACTAATTTTGGATGGCAGATGCTGCATTTCATACCTCTAGTGTTTTATTTACTTGATAGGCTGGTCCAGGGATCTTACACAGCCACACTTCAGGCAGGACAGCAAATATCATCTGAGGTACAATAACTAACTGCACAGATAATTAATACTGGCAGTAATTACAGAAAATATGACTGATATGTGATAGGAGTATCAGCAGGACAGCTTTACGCCAGTTTTCATTGGACAGAGCAAATAGGGGTCACATAAAGGCATGTCACAACAGTCTAAAATAAAGCCGCCTTAGTAATAAAAAAAAAAAAAGGTATGAATAGACTACAGAAGGTCCGTCTCACATTTTATTAGAGCATGGCAGATGATACAGCATCTACATTACATTCTCAGTGCCAACAGAAAAAAAAATTCTCTCTAGTTTGCCCACAGTTAAGTACTCCACAGCTGCTGCTGCTGCTTCTATCTTCCCATTCTCCTTGCTCCATTGTTAAAACATCTTTATCTAATCACAATTTGTACAATAGAAAAGAAAACAAGCCATGTTAACAGTTTTTGTTGTTACTATTATGCAGTGTATATGTGTGTTTAACAATTTTCATTCCTTCATTCTGTTACATAAATTGCTCAGTTTCTGCCTCCCCTTTAATGTCATTTCTACTCCTGAATGTTATTCTGCATATATTTTCCCAAAAAAAATCCTGGTATTTGTATGAAATTTGCTCCTTCCCTTTTCTCAAGATCCTACCTCTAGTGCTTTTGCCACTTTGATTAGAGTTGGTTTAGATCTTGATTTGCATGTTCTAGTTATTGTCTTCTTGCCAGTCAGAAACATTAAATTTAGCAAACCCTTACTATGTCTAGGCAATTCAGAACCAATGTTGTATCTTAAAAAGATAATATGTTTAAATCTTTCCCACTGCTGCAGTAACCTTTATGCAATACAGATTGTTTCCCTGCCCAGGAACCAACTTCCCATCTTCACAAAGCTCTGGCTCCCCCTGTATCGTCACTCTGACTGCTAATTAGCTAGCCCCAAGGAGGGAAATTAACTGTCAGAGAGATTTATTTTTTCAGTACTTTCTTGCCTCCTTGAGGAGAAGCATTTCTGGGGCTTCAAAAAAAAAAAAGCTTTGTTTAGGGCAGCTAAGTCCTTGTTGGGAACCCCTTCACAGAAAAATTGTTGCCCTTTAAGAAAATATTACTTTAATTTCCTGACTAAAAGTGGTATTCTCCCTTTAAGAAACCTGATATTTTTATCAATATTGGAAGTTCCTGTCAAGGACCACTGTTTTTATTTATCTGTGTTATTGAGCTAATTTGGGGAAAATATGTGTTCTGCTTGTGTAAATATTTGTATTGTGACAAAAAGATTTATTTTTGGGATGGGCAGAGATGTGTTTCTACAGTGTAGTGCTTATTTTCAATTCATGGCAATCTACTTGCCCTTTGCCTTTTTTTGTCACTGTGTAACTTAGGAAAAGGAGTGCTGTTTATGCCTTAATTTTGTGAAGGGAGGCATGAAGTGTGTGTAAGTATGCTGCTTTTGCATACAAGCTGACAACATAACTTCTGACTCACTTTAGCAATGCTTATTCTTTTTGGCTTCTTTTCCTGAACTACATCTTGAGTACTTACTCTGGTCCTGCTGGCTCCCCTCCCACTGTTCCTAGAAAGAAAAAAGCACCTACCCAGGAGCCTATGCCATTGCTGCAGGCTCTGTCTGCACCTCAGGTGATAGTGGATAAACCTGCAGTGGTCATTTGTTGTTCGTCAGACCACTTGCTTATTTCTCCATCTTCCTCTGGTGTAGTCCTTTATGCCATCACGAACTGAGGGTCAGTCACATCCTCTTCAGCTGTTTCATTGTCCAGTACAGGCATGGGACAACAATCTACTCTAAGGCTGGGAGGTACTCTGGGAGATTCTTCACATGGCAACCAAGACAAGAGAACATTGCACTGGTCCAGACATCCCTCCTTAGAGTTAGTCTTCTTCCACAGGGCCTCTTATTAACTCATTCAAGCCTATATCACCTTTTTGTATACTTCCAGTTAACACCTACAGCATCTAGACCATTTTGGGGTCTGGCTTTTTTAACTAAGTGAATTACAGCTACAGGCAGTATTAGAAAGACATTGAAGTTACAAAAATGACTAAGACTGTTAATCTACAGCAGAGAAATGAATTACTGTTTGCCACTTATTATTCACATTTATGTTAATATTTTAAACCTGAGGGATCTACGTGCTGTGGCGAGGTGTGTTGTGAAATACCACATTGGGAGGCAGGAAAATTAACTGTTAATGTCAATTTATGTCACACTATACTGGAGAAACTGCTAGTTGTTTGTTAGCAATTATGAAAATAAGCAATATTTCCATAGTACTTAATGCTTCAAAAAACAAGTGACAAACTATTGCATGGCATCAGGTAAAACCTTAGATTTTATTGCAGAACACTGACATTGGTATTTGCACAGGAAGCTGCAACTTGAGAGAAAAATTCCATATTATTTATACTGCTATTTATATAACTAAATGTTTGTCTTTTTGGCTTTTACCTGTTAGGGGTCACCACAGCGGAACTCCAGTCCACTAATGATTGGCAGTAGATATTTATGGTGCCAAATTGCCAGCCCAATACCCAACCTTCAGCGAAGGCACACCCATTCATGCATGTCTTTCAGAGGCCACTTGACTACGGGGAGGACATGCAGACTCCACAGAGAAGGCACTCCAGCCAAGAATCGAACAGAAGAACCTCTTGCTGTGAGGCAACAACGCTACTGCTGTACCATTTGTTCTCATATTTTGCAAATATATCAATAAACACGTACTCAGAAAGGAATTTATTGTTGCCATATGAAAGCTTATGTCTGGTCAACAAAATTGTTCTAACACTATGTCTAGGTTGTACAGTTTCCAAGCCATGACTGTTTGTGAAATTTATTTTAATCAAACCATAGCCAGGATGAGTGAGGTATTTTTATGTGAACAAATAGATGCTTCCCCCTGAAGTGAGCAGATACAATATTTTATTCCTCACACATCCCTCCTATACTGCTGTCCCTGGAGGATTTGTTGAATGCTGCCTGTAATCATCCTAATACACAGATGTCAGTCTCTAAAAAATCATATAATATGTATAAAGTTCCACAGACCAGAACATTTTTCTCTCACCTTACATCAGACCCAGCAACGATATTCACTGCATTACCGGTTAGAAACAGATTTTTATTAAATACTAATCCTTCAGATAGTGACAAGGAAGGCAAATAAATGGACTATCTAGTTAACAGAATGGTTTCTTCTTTGACTTTCAGAATTCTCAGTTATCAGGCATTTATGGGAATGTTTATATTTTGCTATATGGATACTCTGAGGGAACTTGATACATCTCTTCCTACATTATTATTATATACCTTGTCCCAGGTATCCAAACATGCACTGATGAATAGTCTATGATTGTGTGGATACTCTGTCTACAGGCACAACTGCTGCTACAGTGTTGAGAAGACATGCTTATGTATGTAACCAAAAGTTTGTTGATGAAGTGGTCGGAAACCTTAGATTCTCCTTTAGATAATGGGATTTTGTTTGGCTCATCTACTACCCAGGTTCTCAAACAATAAGATGAGAGAGGGAAAACTGATTCAAGAGAGGGAAAATTGATTCAAGAAGTTTCTGAGATTTTCCTTTTCCACCAATACAACTCTTAAATGCTTCCTTCTTTCAGTTAAAAGCCAAATAAGCAAAACAAACCATTCTGGCAAACAATGAGTTAAAATAAGATGGCCAGAGTAAGAAACAGGGGTGGGGGGTCCATTCAGAAAAAGAGAAAGGCAAATAGTACATAATGACTATACCAGCATTAATGGTACAAGGCCTGTGGAGTCTTTCAGACATGCTAAAGCACATCATTATAGAGGATATGTTGGTTGTGATCCATGCCTAACCCTGTGTTAGGAATACTAAAACAATGATTTCAATCAGGATATTTCTTAATGGGATTACAGACAATGCCACAATCATGGTACAGAAACAAGCAGGGAGGTATAAGATAGTGCCCCCTATGTAGGTTGGCTATGAAGGCTTAGGAGGTGGCTGTACAGCATTCCCTAACTCAAGCATCTTACATTTCATCAGAGAAAAACAGTGGCAGACAAGCAGAACAGGATCAGGACAAACCTCATGAATGGAAACTGAACAAGGGAATCTTTCAGGAACTGATCTAGTTCTGGGGAAAACCTTGGATCTGTTCATCTCCTTTCAAAACAAAACTAATGAATTTTTGCACCAGGGCTCTTGCAAGCAAGCAAGCCTTGAAAACATATGCTTTTTCATTCCTTTGTAAGGGAATGTTCCTTTATGCTTGTCCAGCCTTTCCACTAATATCCAGGGTAATCTTAAAAATTCAGGAATCCCCAAAAATCATTATGGTAGCTCCATTTGGCCCAGACAACACTGGTTCTCCCTTTTTATGGAACTGGCCAAGGGCAGTTACTACAAGTTGCCTCACAAATTGCTTCATCATCATCATCATCAACCCCCTTTTCCCATTTTCTACATGTGGTCGGGGTGTCGTGTCAACTATTATCTCTCTCGACTCAATGCCACACTCCTGCCTTCTTCAACACTCATGCCTGACTGTCACAGATCTCTCACACAATCCATCCACCTCTTTGCTGGGCACCCTCATTACCTTCTTCCTCTCTATACCAAATCTTCTTCACCAGATTGTCTTGTGCTTTTCTGCACATGTGCCTTAACCACCATAATCTGTTCTCTTTGATCTTTTCTGCATTTGGAGCTACTCTAGCTTCTGCTCTTATGTCCTCACATATTCATCTGTCCTACAGTGTACATCCTACCACCCTTCCATCACTTCTATCATTCTCATTTGTTCTGCCTTTACTGCCCAGTATTCTGTACCATAGAGCAGTATTGGTCACCACTGTTTTGTACAGCTTCCTTTTCAGCTCGTTTGACATTCTTCTGTCATACACTACATCTGGTACACTATGCCAGATGGCCGCAGCCCCTCTAATTCTAGTTTTGACGTCTTCATACAGACTTCTCTTATCGTCCACCACCCCTTCCAGTCATGTGAAGCTAATAACCTGTTCCACTCTCTTTCCCTCTATCTCACTTCTTAGCTTCTTCTGATTTCCTCATTTGCTGCCATTACCACTGTCTTATCTGTATTTAGTTTCATCCCATGTGCCTTCAGTTTTGCATTCCATTCCCCTGTTCTTTGCTGAAGTTCTTGCTCAGAGTCTGTACTTAATGCCACATCTTTTACATACACCAACTTTGTTGATCTGTCCCCTTCATCCTGTTTGCTAATGTAGTCCATCACCAGTATGAACAGCTGAACCCTGGTGTACACCCACTCACACTGGGAACCCCTCTGTGAGACCTTACACTTTTCATATTTCAATCATTGGGTCCTTGTACATAGCCTGCCCTAATTCTACCAATGTTTCTGGGAATTCAAAGTACTGCACAAATCAGTTTTCTTGGAACCTTGTCATATGCTTTCTCCAAGTCTAGGAATGCCCAGTTGGACTCTTTCCTTATCTCTAGCTTCTTCTCAACTGTCTCACTGCAAACATTGGGTCAGTTGTGCTGCATCTTAATCTGAACTGCTCATCTCCTATCTCACTTTATACTACTTTGCGTATCCACTTATCATTCTCTCTCTCTCTTCAGAACTTTCATGCAATGCGACAGGAATTTGGTACCTCTGTACTACCCACAGTTGTGGATGACTCCTTTATTATTGTACACTGCCATAAATATGCTTATTCTCATCTGGGATATGCCTCTCTCTCTCCACACTGCTATGAGTACCCTCTGGAGCCATTTCTCTCCTATCGCACCCAGCAATTTTTCATATCTGCTGTGACCTCATCTGAGCCTGCTTTCCCTGACTTCATTTTCCTTAGTGCTATTCTTCTTTTATGGTGGGTTCTTCTTCTTCTTTCATCATACGCTGTGTTGGGGTACTACAAGCTTCTGTCGGGTTTTCTTTATTTAGAAGCTGCTGCAATTACTCCTCCTATCTGCCTTTGATATCCTGTGGACTGGTGAGCAGGTTGTTGCTGGCACCTCTTATGAAGGGCATCTGACTATCTCCTTTATCTTTCTGTCTTTGCCTTGCAACCTGAAATAATTTCTTTGTGCCACCTACTGAGTCACTTTCCAGTAGCTGGTAGAGTAACTCCAATGCCATTTTCTTTGCTACTAAACCTCCTTTTTTGGCTTCTTTGTTAGCCAACCAGTACTGCTTCCTAGCCTGGTCCATCTTTTCTATCTCCCATTTTTTCCTGCACTCCTTTCTTTTGATGAATTCCTGGACTTCTGCATTCCACCACCAGCTTTCCATATATACCTTATTTCTATACCTGGCTCAAGCACATATCTGTTCTGTAGTCCTCACATTTACTGTTTTCAGCAGCTGCCATTCTTCAACTCCACCTATTTCCTCCTCTTCATGAGGTGCTAGAGCCCTGAGTAATTTCTTGAACTGTTGTATGTTTTCTCCAGTCAACTTTGAGGTCTTCAGCGCCTGGTCTCCATTGACCTTAGAGCCTTCTCTGATCACTGCTTGCAGCTGACTGTCGCAACCAGTGCCTTATGTTATGGGCTAACTATTTCAGTGGGAATGATTTTGCAATCACCGATTCTACCCCAGCACCCTTTCCTTACAGACTGCTTCTACTCGCACAAGGGGGAGTTTGATACACCTTATCTCAGTTAACTTCAGCTGATGCCTGGATGATTCAGTTCTTATACTATCTAGACATTTATTTCATGAGGACATGTAGCAGGTATTAAAAGAGGTAGGAAAACATATTACTAGCTTGAATATTGGTAAGTGTAGGCGATTTCCTAGTGGATGCCTAACCAATAACCAGGGGTCCATCAGACATTTTGTCACATTTGTGTTCAAATATTTGTGTGAATTACTTTCCTCTGGCCTAGCCTATTCCTCTGTAAAGGTTTATCTTACTGCCTTTTCAGCACATCTGCTCATGTATCCTCCTCTTTTTTCTCTTTTTGTGGTAAAATAGTTTTGCACCTGGACTGCCTCAAAAGTAGGTTACTCTTCCTTGGGATCCCAACTTTGTGCTGGAGAAGTTGACTAGGCCACATTTTGAACTTGCTTTTTAAGCTGATTTAAGGTTCTTGACTTGGGAAACTGTACTCATTATTCCTCTGACATTTGCAAGAGCATCTGAGTTGCAAGCTGTCATGGTAAGTAAACCTTGGCTCATATTCCACAGAGATAAGGTCACATAAAGAACAAACCCCTCTTTTATGCCCAAAGTGGTTTCACAGTTTGCTTTGAATCAAGCCATCAGTCTCCCAATTTTCTTCCATGAACCTAAAACCCACGAAGAAAAGAGCCTGCATTCTCTGGAAATAGGAAATTTGGGTACTATCTTGATAAAACTGAGTCCTTTAAAAAGGGTGATCACCTATACATTTATCAAGGCATACCCTGTGTCTAAACAGACAACTTCCCATTGGTTGTCCTCATGTATTACTTTTTGTTATTGTCACTATGGAGCTTTCTTCAACACCCTTGTCTTCTTAGATGGCATACTGGAAATGTGTGGACTCTAGAAACATTCTAGAGGTAGCTACATGGTCTTTTGAGCATACTTTTAAAAAGCATTACAAACTGGATTCCCTTTTCTAGGTCCACGGTGAGTTTTGCTAGGACCATTTTCCTGGGGCTCCTGGATCCATATTTTCCCCTTTCAGACCAGAACGTCTTTGGTAATCAACTGATGTAGCCTAAAGTCTACTGCAGCAATGAAAATGATGAACATAGTACAGTCATGTAAGTTGCACTTACCCATAATAGTAGATGTTCAAATTCCTTACTGCTGCAGTAGCCACTCTCCTACTCTTGTATACATTTGCAGTTGGGGTATAAAGTAGAGTTGTTTGTGTTTCTACTTTATATGCTTTATTATTTTTTTTTTCAGGGTTATTAGGCCCTTCTCTCTCTCTCTCTATTGGCAAAAAGTCTTGAAATCTTCACTCTGACTGCTGAGTTCCCTACTTGAGGCTGGCCAATCAGGAGTCAAAGTGAAGGTGTGGGGGGAGCCAGAGCTTTGTAAAGCTGTCTGGTTGAGGTGTCCTGGGCAGGGACACAACCCATATAGTGTAAGGCTACCGCAGCAGTGAGGAATTTGAACATCTACTGTCATAAGTAACTAAAACTTACACAACTGCATTTTACTTGGTAACAGCCATCTGTGCCTACATCTATGACAGAGTACTCTGTATAGAATTTTTAAAATCATTCATCTCAGTACATTTTCCCCCCAAAAATGTTCCCAATTGCATCTTTTCCCCAGCACACCTTCAGCATTTGCTATCTATCTTGGGAAAAATCCTCTGAAGTCTACTTATGGTAAAGAAACCCCTAAGGAAGCACTTCCATGCCAAAATCCTAAATCATCTGGACTTCTTACATACTTGTTCCTCAGTAAATTGCCTTTCCATTCTCTTTTCCCAATATTTTCCAACCTTCTCTGATTGGTTCTTATAGTTATTATGCAATATTTATGCAACCTATTAAATATTCATTTTGAAAAGCAGCTTCTGTATGGGACTCAACTAAAAACTGTATTAGCACTGGTCTTTCACTTAGAACTCTCCTGTCCCTTTCTCTGAGCCTACACCTTGTTATCAATCCACAATAGAGAATGCAGTCTCTAATTGTAGTCCACACTTCTGCTTAGCATCATCCCACTAAATTACCTTTCGCCTTCAGTTACCTGACTCCAATACAGCAGTCCCTTTTTAAAATTCCTCCAGTAAATTCCAACCCCCTCTTGCTAAATTTCAACACCCCTACTACCAGACATACCTACTTGTAAAATCTTTCTTCATTCCTACACTGGGTTTCTTCTTAGGAATAAAATATTCTGCAGAACTGTTATTTTCCTTAAGAACTTGCCATCTAAGATACTTCCAAGATGCCTGCACACTGAGTAACAGTTTAATAACAACACTCCCAGTGTGAAAACAGAAACTCAGAAAAGAGCACCAGTGAATTTATCTTTTGGGGTAAATTTCAGTAACTGGCAAGTAACTGCACTGCATGAATGCCAGCAAAAAAGAAAATTCAAAGAACCTGAAAGAAAATCAATCACACAGGGTGAGGAGAAAAAAATGGCTGGGAAGAATCCTGCAGCTGTTCAGCAAAAAGCAGTTCAAGCTCCAGCTCTGGTGCAAGACTTGACCAAGTATTCTAGAGGAAAAATAAGTCAAATGTGCTCAGAGCAGATTAAAATAAGTGAAACACTAAAGGAGTAGATCACCTTAAACAACAAAAGGTTGGAAAAATAGAAAAAGCTTTAAATGGTTATTCAGATGAGCTGATAAAACTGCAAAACAATCAGATGTTGACATGAAAAAAAGTCTGGCTGAGTATGAGACTGCTCAAGAAGAGATATTTAAAAAAAATGGTAGCATTAGATGACAGAGCATATAGGGACAAACTGAGATTTTCTGCTGTACCAGAGAAACTGGAAGGAACAGACTGTATTAATTTTATGAAAGCACAAATAAGCAACTGAACTGGTATGCCACAGCATGGATTGTTAATTCAAAGGGCAAATTGTGTGTGCACTCTAAACCTAGTTATGAGAAAGCAAACCAGAACTTCAAAAGTAAATATGCAATCCTACCAGCATAAAGAATGGAGTCTGACAAAACTATGGCAGAAGGACAAAGTACTAAAAGATAGTAGAGTGATGGTGGAAAATGATTACTCAGTGTACACCAGGCAGAAGAGGAGTAAAATATTCCAGCAAGCAGGGAATATTGAGAAGCAGGTGTGAGATTCAAGCTGCTGTATCCAGCTATTTTCAGAATACTTTTTCCAGGAGGGACAAAATAAGTTTTTTGATGCAAAACTTGCTAAGGAGGAAATAAAAGTTTGTCCAACAAAAAGTGAGTTATCAAACAGAAGGGGATTCTGCTTATCTTCTAATAATAAAGCCCATAGAGGGACTATGCCAGTGAAACCCTTTCTAATGTTCCAAAGTAAAATGTTGGAGAGAGAAAAAAAAAGCACACAAGTTGACTAGAAGACCCAGGAGTATGTTGGAAAAGAACCAGCAACTGGATTTGGAAGATGGAGATCAACAGGAAGAAAACCAATGACTCAGAAATTGATGAATACATGTGGGATTAATTACATTTGTGAAGTATAATAGAATAAGAAAACCTGGAAATCTTTTTTTTTTTTTTTTACTTTATAAAACTTGAAGAGGACTCCAAAGCATGTGCCTTACTTCATGTAATTAATGTTTGGAAGAAGATATAGGAGAGGGAAAGAGTTAACTGCAAGTAAAACTAATTTTAGTTCTTAACAGTAGTTTCTATAATAATTCTAATAATATATGGCATATACTGAAAGCTATGAAGTAAAGCCCCTATTTTTCATTCCTCTTTTTTGCTTCTTATCAGTTTTAAGAAATATAGGCAATGTAATGTTAAAAAATAATAAAGCCTAGACAAAATAAGCCATTTCTTATTTTTACACAGGAGAATGACTGGATTAAGTTCCTTGTCTTGATTTAATAAGTTTTAAGGGGAAGCAAATAAAAGAACACAGAATATAACAAATACTGAGCAGTGTTTCCTTGTAACACATAAATGTTTACATGAAATATGTGTAGTGGAATGCAATTGTATATTTGATTCTCATGTTTCTAGGGAGACAATCTGATAAGGAGGCAACAAAAATGGAAATTTCTTTCTTTCAGTGGCTAGCAGATGTTTTCTGAAAGCACTCAAGTTGTTTTCTTTATTTGGGTAGAGAATAAAGATAAGACAAAAACAGCACTTAGTGGAAGTACAGGCACAGGCTGTATCATGCATACAAGCATGGACAACCTTCATTATAGGTTAATTCAAGCCTGTGAGTGTGGCTGCCAGTCTGGGAAAATTGTTCCTATTAAGAAGGTTAAACTTCATTATTTGAAGATATGGGGTATTCTGGAGGTGTTTTTTTTTCTTTTTGTTTGAGGGTTTTCATTAAAACAAAAAAGTTTTGTAAGATGTGACAGGTTCAAATGGATATGTCAAGAAACAACTGTATAAAAGATCAACCTGTCAAATAAGTGTATGCATGTAACACAAAAGCTGAAACTAGACATTAAAAAAAAACTGTTATGCATAACAGGTGGGAATAATAGCTTCTTATCATAATGACACTTTTCGTATTTTTAAATGTGAATGGTCTCAGACATATGTAAAAAAAAAAAAAAAAAAAAAAAAAAAAAGAGAGTAGTGAACTATATTACAAAATGCAGAGTTCAAATAGTTATGCTACAGGAGACACATTTGGAAAGAACTGAGCATGTGAATTTGATAAAGAAATGATTTCAGGATGGTTATACAAAAGGAATATCTAGGACAAGGAAAAAGATAATGGTGGGGCTACTGGAAGGGATGAAGATTACATTGGCATGTATTAATATTTCACATAAAACTGCTACACTGGAGCTTAAGAAAATTCTGGGAGAAATAATCAGCTTTCTGAAGGGAATATTACTTATAGGTAGGGACTGGAATTTGACTTGCAACAGTGAGGATGTATATGGGGGGGGGGGGCTAGAAGGGAAATATTACAAAAAAGGCAAGATTTTTGAAGAAATTTATGTAAATATTTCGTATGGAAGATGCGACTTCAGTAGCAGGAGTTCAGAGAGAATTTACACATTATTCCTCAAGGTACAAGAGACTAGGCTAGACTAGACAGAAATTTGCATTTAACTAAAAGTTTTAATATGCATCCAATAAGTATTTCAGATCATGTGCCAATAAAAACTAAAATAGAAATGCAGGGTAATGAAATAAAAATTACACACCGGCACTTCTCCACCTATCTTTTACAAAGAGAGGAATTTAAGGAGTGGGTAGTGGAAATTATTCAGGCGTTATTAAAGATAGAAATTTCTTCTGAAAAGATAGCTATGGAGTGGGATGCAATTAAAGTGGAGTGTAAAAATAGGGTGGCAATACAAGAAAAATGGTTAAGAAGTAACAAGAATTATTTTGAGGGACTGACGAAGTATTGCAGAATAGGGGAAATCTCACAGAACTAGAAAAGGAGCAATAGCAGAGTACTACAGAGAAAATAAGGGACTACCTTAATAGCACACGAGTTTAGAACAATTGCTGCTAGTAACCAGTCACATTAACAGTTCTCTGCCTTATCCTTTGGACTATCCACTGTACCAAGAGTGTTACCAAAATGCAGGCATTTTCCATATTTAGAACAACTTGCTTATCATTGCAGAGTTTTTTCAGTTTGTCAGGAATCTCTCTCTCTTGGGTGAGAGATCTCTTATACAAGCTGGTATTCCAAGAGAACATTCAAAAGTCTTTCTTGACTCCTTCCCACAGGATTGTGTTTCTGGGATGTCAACTAGACACCACAGATCAAAGAACTTTTATTCCACAGTTTTTCAGTCAGACTTTGGTCAGTGCGAAAAAATACCTCAGGATTTTCGGTTTATGATTTCTATGATTCTCGTGTACCTCTGGCAAGACTCCACATGAGAAAGATACGGTTATATCTTACGCCTTTTTGGTCCCAGCACCAACAGCCCCTTGTCTTTTTGTCACAAGGGAAATCACTTGGTGGAAATAACAGATATTACTAAATAGAGGTCTCCTCTTCTACCTCCCTGTTCAAAGCAGACAGCCACTACAGATGACTTGGGCTTTGCTTGGGAAGCAGTTTCAAGAGGGATAAAAGTGCAAGTGTGTGGGACATCAAGGACAGACACAAACATAAAATAAATGCTTGCCTTGATCAAGGCACTCAACACTCAATCATTGTTGGTCCCTGGGACCTCTTCAGGTACTTGCATACAATACCACAGTCATTGGGTACATCAACAAGCAAGAAGGAACCAGGTTTTAACCCCTCTGCAAACCAGCCATGTTAGGTTGGGATACAGCTTTCAGCACAATCTCACTCTACAAGCATCCTACATTTCATCAGAGCAAACCTGTGTGGCTTACAAGCTGAAAAAGGCAAGGGCAAACCATAACAAATACAACCTAGATCAGGAGGTCCTCCAATACTTGATCCATCTGCGGGGAGTTCCTCAAGTAAATCTCTTTGCCTTCTCTTTGAAAAATCAGCTGGCAAGAGTCTACTCCAGGACTCCATGCAAGGAGATCTGGAAGACAGATGTCTTTTTTTTTCCTTGGGCAAGAATGGTCCTTTATGGTTTTCCATCCAGTACACTAATACCAAATGTACTTCTGAAGATAAAGAAGGAATCCCTCAAGATCATTGTGGTGACTCCCTTCTAGCCCAAGCAGCTGTGGTTCTACCTTCTTTTGGAAATGGCCAGCGGCAATTACCACAAGCTTCCTCTCAGACTGGATTTACTCCCACAAGAACAGGGGTGTCTGATACACCTAACACCAATCATCTTCAACTGACCGCCTGGATTATATGGTCTTAATTCCCTTTAGGCACCTGTTTTCTGAGAACATGCAGCAGGTATTAAAGGAAGGAAAAACAAAACTGGTATTAAGAAATCATACATTAGCAAATGGAAAAGATTTTCTAGTTGGTGCCACAATAAGAACAAAGAGCTTTTTAATGCTAGTATTTCTCTGGCTCTATATTTGTGTGTTCTTAACCTTTGGCCTTTCTTATTCATCAAGGTTCATTTGTCAGCCATTTCAACATGTCTGCCCATAGAGCTCCCTCTTTCAGTGCATATGCCCATATCAACATTTTTGAAAGGAGTTTTGCATACCTGTCCCCCTAGAAAACAGATGGCTTCTTCTTGGGATCTTAATTTTGCTTTGGAAGAATTAACTTCTGCTCCATTTGAGCTGGCTCATCAGGCTGATTGAAAACAGTGTTGCTGATTGCTCTATCTGTAAGAAGGCTGTCTGAGTTGCAAACATTCTTATCTCATTTACCACAAAGATAGAGTTTCTTTGAAAACTAATCCTTAATTTATGCATGCAAGCATTCCTCATACCCTGGGTGTCCTCAGAAATTCTGATCATTTATTAATTTCTTATGAAAATAAGTAAAAAAGGACAACCAGTGTCAAAGCAGACAACTTCCAAATGGCTGTCTCATGCATTTTCTTTTACTACTCTCACCGTAATAAGTCAATTCTAGGCAGGGACAAGGCACATTCTACTAAGGCATTGGATTCTTCAGTAGCTTTTTGGAAAAGGGTGGACTCAAAGTATTCTATAGGCAGTAATTTGGCCCACTGTACAAAATACTAGAAACTAGATGCTTTTTTGAGGTCTAGAACAGACTTTGCTAGGACACCTGGACCCCCCCCCCCCAAAAAAAAAAAAAAATTATAGGCTGTGATATTCTACCCATATAGCTCTGGGTACTGCAGCAGTGATCTACTAATGAACATGTTACAGTCATATAAACTTACCATGACAGTAAATGTTCAAGTAGATTACTGCTGCAGTGGCTGCTCCCTTCCTCCATCCCCCTTACTTTTGTGTTGAATTGTTGACAGGGTGTGGAGACTGATTTTTTTACTTATCTAACACTGTCCTCTTTCACAGCTCTAGCTGCCCACGTTCAACTAGCAAGAAAGCCCTGAAAGGCTTGGTGAACAGACCACTGATTTTATCTAGCTCTGAGCTGTCGACAGTCTGGGCACATGGAAGGTACACCTAAGCTTTATAAGTTGCTGAGCTGTTAAATCACTGGCAGGATATAAGCCATGTAGCTAATACTACTAGAGCAGTGATCTATTCAAACATCTATTGTTATAAGTTTATTAACACAACTATACTTGTCATTAATCTTGGCAAATGCTTCCTTCCACTCCACAAAACCAATATTCATATTTATCAACTTTGGTAACATTCCTGCCATGAGAGGTACAGCACTACAGGAAAGGGAAAACACTTTTCCCTCAGAGTTAGGAAGGTAATAAACCACTTTGGAAACCTGAGAAAGGAGAACCAAAACATATCTGGTCATATCAGTCTGCTAGCTGATGGCCTGAAAGGATAAAGTAGCAGCAGTGTAAACCTTCTTACCCAGCCTCTCCATAGCCCTACTATCATTCTCTAAAGGGAGAAACTTGGTAGAGAGCAATAACTTGGAGGGCTTGTCAGAAGAGAGACACTACAGAAGGATCAGTAGAAGGGCATTTTTAAAGGAATATACCCTCACCAAGCACCTTGTAAAATCTGTCAGGTTTCTTAGGTACAGGGGGTTAAGAATCAGGGCTTACAGAGGCTGCTGAAAAGGTATTCAGGAGGGCAGCCAGAACAGGAGGAACAGCTGATGGCTTAGGACACTCCATCTGGAAGAGTTCATAGCTTTTTTGAATATCAGAGACTTGAAAACAATCCCACTTAAAAAAAAACTCCATCATGTGGACATCAGTTTCACCAAAAGAGAGTTCCTCCAAAAGGGATTCTGGAGTAACAGAATCCTCTTCCTCTGAACCACAGTCCAAGAGGGAAGAAATCTGATAAGAGTAAGCTAGGGACTCTACCACAGAACACAGATCCTCACCTGAAGAAACTAGTTCCCAGTCTTTTACAAGGAGTGGAAGACCAGGGAGGGGGCAGGAACAGACACCCCTTGAGGAGGCTTTAAAGCCATTAAAGCATTAAATAACCCCAATTAAAATCCTGCCATTAACATTGGGGATCCTTAACTACAGGGGAAATATGCTTGGTTTTCTGTTTCTTCATCTGTGGGATGTCCACGAGACACCCTCAGTCAGACCCCTAGTGACATTCAGTAAGTGTAGTAGGGAATCTCCCTCAATCCCTTGTATATAATCAACCAAGGTTCCCTCTCAATGTCAGGAGCAGACGTTTGTACAGCCTTCAAGGATTAGAGAGAAGTTGGACTCATGATGGCCTCTGACAGGGTCATGGCAGAGGAATCTAAGACAACCACCGGACAATCCTCTGGGCTTTCACTAGCCTCAAGAGAGACGTCTTGTGGAAGCTGGACAGCAGCCATGTCAGACATAAGTTTTTGGGGATTTTTCTTGGCAGATATCTTAAACTTGGGACAGGAAGATTCCACCATAGTACTTTGAGCCAACAGCTTAAGACGCTGATTTTTAAGGTAAATAGATAAACAGAAGAGATGACTATGTAGGGTGTTAGGGACAAAGGCCTAGCACATAGAATACTGCTTATGGTCATGGGATGCACCCAAACAGAAAAGACACTGGTTGTGATGGTCTTTATAGGGAATCTGCCTCCCACACTGATATGTTCCCTTTCTTGATGACATGAACCCAACAGCACTAAATAAAAAAAGAAGAATGAGAAGAAACCCTAATAGGGCACTTACCTAAAACATGGTGTGGTAACCAGCACAGTAGAAGGGCATTCATACTGACTTTCAAAGATGGTGTTTGGACTGGCAGCAAAGAAGTTCAGACTGTATGGGTCCATATGTCACCTTTATGCCCTATGCCTTGCACAGAATGTACATATGATGCCTATAAGTACTAAAGGCTTTGGTATACTGGCTGGACAGTGGGCTATCATTGGCAGGGGATGTCTTAAGTTATGAATACTGCAACAGTGATATGGAAAGATATATATAAACATACTTCCCAAATGGCTAAATACAGAACCCAAATGAGTGTGGGAATCAAACTTGAACATATCATTGCACACACTCCACAAGGCAAAGCCTTAACATGTTGAGCTACATCTACAATACGACTGAAGACTGCAGTCAGACAGACATCATCAGACCATGTACATTTTGAAGGAGGACTGTGAGACAAACTTCCCATAATAAAAAACATAGCTTTTACATATTTCTCTCTTCTAATGATGTAGGTACTATAATGAAACAGATTTGTCAAATTATATCACAATACACATAAGTGGGAGGGACTTGAACCCACAGGCATAATCACAATGTGAAAGCAAAGCCTTAAAGTCTTGAGACACTTCTCCAATTATATGAAAACATGCATGCACACAGACAGTAAATCTATCCAACTGTCAAACTGCTACCCTTTGAACTGTGGAAGTTAGCAAAAAAGCAGCAAACCTGTTTAAAACATATACTGAATAGATATAACATTCAATTTACAATGTTTAGTAAAGGTATACAGTGTAGATCATGCTGCTGCAGCACATATTACATTCAGTGAAGCAAGCAGTAGAGACTGCAACAGATCTTGTGGAATGATCTCTTGGTTTAGCGGTCAACATCTTGTTTCTGGAAGAGTACGTAAAGGTGATGCAAGGAAGACAAGTTCTGAAAGCTCTCTTGCCAAAGTAGCAGCTTCCAAGACGTTTTCCACATTAAAAACTTTAGATCCGTAGAAGGTTTGAATGAAGGTTTTATTAGGGCTTATAATTAGAAGGTTCTATGGAGGGGTAAGATATTTTAATGGAGTTCAAAGATGGAGTAAGCTCTCTAGGGAAAGGTCTGGCAAAGTTTGCGTTAAGCCAGGGAATGATTTTAGAAGCCCAAATGTAAATCTGAAACTGATGCCAATTGCAATTTAATGGTAGAATAACTAGATCATGCTTTGTAAAGGGTTGAAAGGAATTGTATTACATGTGGAATGGAAGCAATAAAGGGATCTAAACCTTCTGCTACGGCCTGTGCAATTAAATGTTTCCATTTACTCATACAGTCTATGGACAGATTGCTTTTGAAAAGCAGATAAGATATGACCCCTACCATCTGGGACAAGGAAGGATCTTTGGCCTTTAAGAGAAGTGGAGATACCATACCTTTAGTCTGAGGTTCAGAAAGTCCAGGTCAGGCTAGCCAGAAGGATGTGACAGGAGATCCATTTTGAATTAAGCCATGGAGGCTTCCACAAATGAGGCCCGAAAAAGGGGAATCAGATTTGCCTTGGCCACGCTGGTACAATGAGAATTATCTTAAATTTGCATGTAGAGGCTTTCTTAAAGCTTGAAAAAGAGGAGATTTGGAGAAGGCATAGAGAAGACAAGGAGGTCACCAAGACTAGACTATCCTGGAGTGACTGACCATCTTGGGAGGTCAGGAAGAAGTAGTTGCTGGATGTGGTGTTGGAAGGTGATGAAAAAGATCACAGCAAGGTTGGCCCTAATGGCAGATTATCTCTGAGCCACCTATGGATCGAGGGTCATTCATGAGACATCAGCACAGACTTCTGAGCTTGTCTGCTAAACATGTGACATTTGCTAGAATATGAGTCTCTGTTAGAAAGTGATGCAAATTTATTGATCACTGCCAGACTCTCATGGTCTATCTGCAAAGAGGTTTGGACTTGATTCCACCTTATTTGTTGATGTACCATAAGACAGACAAACATCTATCACTCTGGAAGAAAGGAGGCTCTGAAGTTCCTGCAAGGTTAGGAAAACTGAATTCATCTCCAAGATGTTAAATGTGTAGCTTGGCCTCTGTGTCCAAACTCTTTGGACCATCCACCCCTCAAAATTCATGGGTGTCTAGGGTAATTGCCACTGATGGGGTAGCATTACAAATGGTCAACCTGTGTGAATGGCTGGCAATGTCAAGTCACTACTGTGAATGACTTCTGCATATCTGCATTATGCATACTGGTGATGGAAGATCTGACAACTGGGATCACTGTGTGGAGAGCATCCACTGAAGAATCCTCATACAGAATCAAGCATGGGTGACCATGACAATGGAGACAGCCTTAAGAGCTAACACCCTGAGAACCAAAGCTTCTGGAATGGAATGTTTTAATACAAGTTCCCAAGTTGGCATCTGGATGGTAATGGCTCTGTTCAGAGGAAGACCTACTGTGCACATTCTTGTATTCAAATGGCAACTGACAAATAAAATAACTTGAGCACAAGCTGGAGTCCTGAATTTTAACATTATATTGTGATACCCAATATAGGCAGAACTGCAAGAAAGTAATCTCTGGATGTCTGTAGAGAAATATTTTGATTGTTGCAGTGAGCAGCCAGTCACCCATGTAGGGGAATACATTGACTCCATTGGGGTGGTAGGTGGACTGTAAGTACTGCCATACACTTGGTGAACACTTGGGGGGGGGGTCTGAAACTATCTGGACTACATTACAATTTTTATGTGGAGTTAGAAATCTTGAAGGTTTATACAGCACATCAATTTGTTTGCTTTCAGACAGGATAAAATCACTAAAATGGTGACCATTTTGAAATGGGTCTGTTTCACACAAACATTTAGGCTGCTGAAAATGAGAATTAGCCTGGGGTCTGAGTGAAAAGATGAATGACCCCAGACGATCTCTAGAGATGGACAGTTAGGTAAGCCTTCAGGGTCACTGGGTTTATTTGCCAGAGAAGAGACATCAAAAATCCTTGATTCCGGAGACCACCATGACCCTGTGGTCAGCATTCATTGAAAGGGCTGCCCCTGATGTGGCCACCCCTGTTTGAGGACGAAATTCTAACACTGGGTTTCCTAAACCAAAAAGATTTGGAACCATTTTGATTCCTGTTAATGAACTGATGAGGATTCCTGAATTTAACAACTACAGCAGGCAGTATCTGCCTTCATGTTTGCACCACATTAGTCTTTCCTGCACAGCAGGTCCAAACAACATGGAACCATCAAAAAGGGACAATGGTGAAGGATGCCTTGAAGTTGCCAGCAAAGTCTCAGAGGTGAAGCCAGGCAGGTTGCTTATGTGTAATGCCTGTGCCCAACACTCTGGCCACTCTATCGTACGAGTTATGGAGAAGTCACATGGGAACATTTAATACTGTACCCACAGTAGTCTCTAGTTGTTGCCTTGACTCTGGTGTGGGTACTTTGAGCAAAGTATCCATGGCTTGTTCTGCCAGATCCCTTTGGAAATGATTCATATGTGAAGGGAACATAATGCCCTCAGAGCGCAAATGCCCGAGGCATAAGCATGCTTCCCCATTTTACTCATCAATCTACACTCTTTGTCAGGCTCATTGGACAGTGCTCTCTCTCTCTCTTCCCCCTTTCAATGGCTGCTGCAGCAATTATAGAATCCATCAGACGTCCTTTCAACCAGTGCTGCCTATATTTAGGTGGGTGCATTACTTTATCAGGTGTATGAAGAATAACTTCAGTAGTTTCTGGTTCTTACCATGTCTTCCTGATGGCCAAATCAATTAAGCAGTCAGCAGGAGGAACCATCCAGGAGGTAAAGGGTGCAGAAAAGTGCAACTCAAAAGGCACTTCTTCATCCTGAGGGTGAGGCTTTGTTAGTCAAGTTCCCCTCTGTCAAATCAAATGAAAGATTTTGCCAAGTGTGGCGTCTTCAGGAGAGGTATCCATGTCTGATATCAGTGACTCCAAAAGGGAGTCCACATGCCTCCTTTTACATTTTTTCTTCTTCCAGGGTATCTTCAATTGTGACTGATTGGAGTCTCCTGAGGACTCAGAGTAAACCTGCTGCTGTTTTTTGAGGTTTTCTGTTCTGTCCGTGGGAGTCATGATGAGCAAGCTGAAGGATGGGTGCATTGGGGTGGAGCTAGTACTGGTGGAGATTCTGTCTTTCACACTGATGGCAAAGCTATCCTCATCTCCTTGATATCAAAGGCAGACCTGGACTCCATTGGTACTAGGGACCTCAGCACAGGAGCCACCATCATTACCACTGAAGTAGAGATGAGCAGAAATGAGGACAGAGGCTCCAACAAAAAAACCCAGACAGCCCAGAGATGGAGACTGGTCCTAATGGTTAGCAGGATGAGTTCTCCATCAGAGACACAAGAGCTCCAAGTGCGTTGGAGCCAAGGACAGTGCCAAAGTCAAAGTGTTGAGCAATCAGTCCAAAGATCTACTCAATATCTCAGTGAAGAGTGCATGGTGGCACTGAGAAGTCAGGTGGTTAGCTGATGCTGAAACCACAGTTTCAGGAACTGGCACTGGGGAAGGAGCTAAAAGATGTGAAGAGGGAGGCAACCAGATCTGTCCTGGATGACACCCAACTCTGTACCTTCAAAAATAGCCTCATCATCATCTCCCAACTGGTCTACACAGTGCTGCATAAGAACTAGCAGACTTCAAGGCAGTAGCAGAAGATGGGCTGGAGGAGAGGAAATGGGACAAGTTCCCCTTCTGAAAAGTGCCTGCATAAGGCAGGCACTTCTCAGAGGGGCCTGCATAAGGATTTGACAGGTGACTTGACCCTGATAACAATGGTCGCAGAAGTTAGAGGTGGAGACCTGCATATTGCAGTCTGAGCAGGAGTGGATTGGGCTGTCTCTTGCCTCAGAAATTTAGGATCACTGGATAGTCCTGGTTTGTTGGGCTTTGTCTTATAGGGCCCTCTGCCTTTCTCCTTTTCCTTCCACCTTTCTTGCTTGTTTCTGAGAATAGGTTGACTGTCAGGGGGAAGTCCTTCTAAAAATAATTTATTGTAGTGATCCACAAGGGACCTGGGCCCTTATAGATACTGCAGTCCACATTCAGGTACTCCTGAGTTAGGTAAACCACACATAAATCGGGTCTATACCATAAATTCGAATGCTGAAAACTCTGAACCACAAAACTTTGAACTGGAAAGCTCGAAGTTCAAAACCATCAAAACATAGAACAGAGATCACCATAGAGTGCAGGAAGGGAAGATTTCCCCTTACTGCACTGTAGTGCGATCTCGGAGTTGGTATATTTAAGTAGCGGGGGGTGTAGGGGGAGCAGGGGGGCTTACCCCCCTGCATGGAGCATTTTTTTCTTTGGGGTATTTATTTCACATTCAATGTCAGATTTCGAGCTCTGAAGTTCGAAGCTTTGCAGTTCAGGGTTTTCAGCATTCGTATTTATGATATAGACCCCATAAATCACAGGTGTCCTAGGGGGACCTTATGGCTACATTTAGAACACTTTTTAATTTTTCTCCACTGCAAAAATGTATAAGTGTTATTGCTAAACACAGTACCAGAACTGCAGTAAATCACCAAGTGTACATTTCTTTCTCATATATATTTTAACAAAATAGAGTTTTTTTTTAAGTATTAGAAAAGACACTAGGACGTAATTCTAAGAACCACAAATGAGACATGGTAAATACAACAAGTTTAGCAGCAAAGTCTTTTAATGGAAGAAATACAGACATCTAATTACTGATGTACTAAAACTAATCTGAGACTAATTAGCAAAGTAACATCTAGGTAGAAATCTGAAGGAGCATTTATATGTAGTCTCTTAACCATCTGTTCATGATAGTGGCACACAAGATCTAAGGTTGGTGATGGCACGGGGATTATGGGAAAATCTGAAGGTGCTCAAGTCTAAGAGCACCAACAGATGGGCAGATCAGATCTGACAAGCGGCTTGGTACCCCAACAGATATATTGGATGGATGAAATAGAATCCATTTGATAAAATGCAGTTCATTTGAAATAAAAATAAGAAGTTATGTACTCACCATAATGTTCCAGGTTTGTTGTCCATCTCACCTTCATTCATTGTTGGATGAGTCCAGAACAGAGAATCTGTTCCGATTCGGCCTATACTAAAGGTCGTGAGCTTCCACTGGCTTGAGGCTATACCCTATCCCATCATGCCTTGGGAAGATTACCCAGATCATGTTTGCAAATCCTAAACTAGTAGTTCCTACATAAACCTGTCTATTAAAAAAAGCCATGGAAAAGAAACATGAATTTCCAATTTTTGACTTCTCAATCCTCCAGGAGTGAAGGCTAGGGGAAGGAGGGTGGGACGCAAGAATAAAGACGAGATGGACAACAAACATGGAACATTATGGTGACTACATAACTTCTTAATGTCATGTTGTCCTTATCTCACCTTCATTCATTGCTGGATGGGACAGCGTCCCTAGCATCTTCTTTCTTGGGTGGCTCAAGGGAAAATACTCTTCAGAACAGTGGATCCAAAGGAAGCCTTGTTCCTGGAGGCCAAATCCAGTTTGCAATGAGTAATAAAGGTATGAGGCTTTATCCATGTAGCCAGCACAAATCAAATCTATGGATAGTTTTGCCTGAAAAGCTGAAGAGGTTGCAACAGCCCTTGTAGAATGACCTTTTATCTTCCCTGGTAGTTCTCTATTTTGAGATGTGTACGAGAAGGTTATGTAATCAGTAAGCCATTTTGAAACCGTGACTTTAGATACTGGGACACCCTTTTTCATATCTGAGAAATATACAAATGGTTGGTCTGATTTTCTGAGTTCGTTTGTTCTGTCCAGGTAGAAACGTAATTGTCTGTGTACGTCCAGTTGATGTAATCTGTATTCTGCCTTGTTGCCATAGTTTGGGAAAAACACTGGTAATTCAATGGATTGATTTAAATTAGTCTCAGAACATACCTTGGGAAGAAAAGACGGACTAGTTCTCATGGTCACTATCCTTGTGGAAAATCAAATAGGGGGGAATGTATTGATAATGTTTGGTGCTCTGATACCCTCCTAGCAGACGTGATGGCTAAGAAGATTGTTTTCCAATTGTTTTAGAGTGGACAATACCAAACTGAGGTCCCAAGGAGCAGGTGGTTCTTTTACTGGAGGGCTTACATTACACAGTCTATGGGACATGATTTTATATCCCATTTCTCCAATATGGTAGTAATATGGTAGTTTGATATAGCAGCCAATTGAACTTGTACGGTAGCTGCTGCTGCACCTTCATTAAAGTTTTGTTAAGAAGTCTAAAATAGCTGTTACGGAGGCCGTGAAAGGATCAATGTGATTGAGAGCCCAACAGGAAAATCTTTTCCATTTGCTAGCATAAAGCTTTCTAGTTGTCGTCTTATGGGATGAGATCAGAATATGTTTCACAGTGGGAGAAATACTCGGAAGCCTGGCTAGGAGTGGAAGTGAAGTAGCCAAGCTGTCAATTTGAGGGTTTGGACCAACAGGTGGCGCATCCCTGATGGATGACTCAGGAGGTCTGGAACTGGGTCCCGAACCCACGGCTCCTCTTGTAGATGGGGCCATAGGAAGGGGAACCAAATCTGACGAGGCCAGTATGGGCCAATGAGTATTAACCTGCTTTTCAACGTGTTGGCTTTCCAAAGGACTTTGAGAATTGAAGGAAAGCATAAAGAAGACCCGGGGCCAATAGTGTACAAGTGCATCCCATGGTGACTCCCCCAGATGGCATTCATGGACGTGGCAAAAATGTTGCAGCAAGGCTGGCCCCACTGGTGAAAAATCGACTCTGATATTTCCTGTTTCAGGGACCACTCGTTAGGCATTAGAATAGCTCTGCTGATTTGTCTGCTATCATGTTGGATTTCACCAGGATATGCGTTGCTATTAGAAAGCGCTGGGAAGAGACTGCCCACTGCCATACTCTGAGCCTTTCAACATAGTGGGTAAGACCTGGTTCCTCCTTGTTTGTTTACATACCACACCACTAACACATTGTCTGTCTGGATTGTGATTGTTACTAGTGGAAGGGAGTTGTGGAATGCCTGCAACACCAAAAGCACCGCTCATATCTCTAGGACATTGATATGCAAGTGGTTCTCGTATTCCTGCCAAACTCCTTGGACTCTGGGAAGCCTCCGTGGTCACTGCAGTTATTGGTTGTGGGGGAATGAATGGTCTGCGCAAATCCACCCGAGTAGAAATTAGCCACCAGCGCAGATCCCTCTTGCAGGACTCCATTATGACAATCTTGTGGGACATGGGTAACTCCCACATGGACCACTGGGTGAAATGTAGCCTGTGGAGAATTCTCATGTGCACACGAGCGAAGGATACCAAGGTTATTGCTGCCGCAATGGTACCTAAAATCTTCAGAACAACCTTTGCTTGTACTTTCGTCTTTGTTGAATGTTCTTTACTTTTTGATGTAGTGTTTGTACCCTGTCGGCAGTAAGTTTGCCTACCATGTCTCTTGTGTTTAAGTCTGCTCCTATGCATATATGTTGTGATGGCAACAAGGCAGACTTTTCGAACTTTATTGTGATGCCTAGTTGAGAGCAAAGGTGGATGGTGGTGTCTCTTGGTCTGGTTAGTAGATGCTCGGTGGTGGCGGTTAAGAGCCAGTCATCCAAGTACCGAAACACCCAGAATCCTAGACGCCTCAAGTGAGCTGTGACCACTGCCATGCATTTGGTGAACACTATGGGGGCTGCAGTGAGACCAAAGGGCAGAGCTCGAAATTGGTAATGACTGGCTTCCAGCAGAAAGCGTGATTCCTGGATCGCCTGTCCATCTTTATATGGTATTACGCATCCTGGAGATCTACTGAGCACATCCAATTGTCTTTCCCCAGAAAGGGGAGTATTGACTGCAGTGTCACCATTGGAACTTTTGACTTTTTTACAGACTTGTTTAGCCTGCTGAGATCCAGAATGAGCCTCCAGTCCCCTGTCTTTTTTTGGAACCAAAAAGAACCTTGAGTAAGTTTCGGATCAAATTTGGTCTGCGGGGACATTTTGGATGACTTTTTTTTTTCTAGCAACCTTTGTACCTCTAGGGTTGCCTGGTCCCTCTGACTGGGTGAACATCCAGGACTAATCTTTTTTCTAAAGGAGGAGAGGAAAAGGGTATACAGTAGCCTCTGGATATGATCGCTTGTACCAATTTCTCTTTTATTTTTAGCCAGGCGTTTGGGTACAGTGACAAGTGACCCCCAACTGCCTTCAGAGGTGGACTGATGGGCCTCCTTTCATGTACGCTGAAAGGGCCTACCAAGGAATGTATCCCTGTCACCCTAGTTTTGAGGACCCCCTCTGCCATGAGGTTGGCATCTGCCATTATATCCCCCACTGGCCCTGGGGGAAGAATCACCACATGCATCTGGAAAGGATCTCTGGGACTTGCGGAACCGCATTCCCCCCCCCTTCTAGTCTTTAGGGTAGGGCCTGGTAGGAAGGGAAAAACTGACTCCAACAGCAGAGAGTCTTTCCCTCTTGCTCGCACCTGGTCAGAGTCTCTTTCACTTTTGGCCCAAACAAGGAAGAGCCATCAAAAGGGGCGGGTGCTGATAAAGGAAGACTTGAAGGGCTCTGCAAACTCACATAAGCGCATCCAGGAATGACTCCTTAAGGAGATTCCTGTACCCTCTGTCCTACTTGCCCCTCAGCCACATAAGAGATAAGTGGCATGGAGGAGTTTACCAAGGAATTTATGGTGGAAAGCTGAGAGGTCACCTTGTCTGAAACCCCCGCAGCTGTAGAACCTTGGAGGGTATCACCTAGCTCTTTCAGGAGATCCCTCTGAAGCCTAGTAAAATGGGTCAAATAGTTCAGTGACCTAAGGGTGAAGGAAGCTGATGAAAACATATACTTTCCGTATCTGTCCATTGTGCAAGAGTCTTTATTCGGTGGATGGACAGATGAAGTCTCAGACAATTCCTTTTTGGTGGCTGCTGCCACCATAGCATCTACCGGGACACCTTTTGCGAGGAACTCTTTATCAGGGGGCACTGTAATGAATTTATTTGGCCTCCTCAAAACAGGCTCCACAGACTCTGGAGAGCCCCACTCCTTCTGACTGACTACATTCCGGAGCTGGTCGAAAGGCAGAGTCACCCAAGACGTGGAGGGGTGAGACCTGAAAGCCTCCAGGTACATGGACTTATCCTCAAAAGGGTTGATGGACTTCCAGCCACCTCTCCAAGGATCTCTAGGATGTCCACAAAGGAGACATCCTCAAAGGGTGACTGTGGGGACCCTTCTGAACCATTGAGATCCATGTCTGAAGTGATGGACTCCTCAGGGGAGTCTAAATGTTTCCTCTTACATAACTTCTTCTTAGGGATCTCTTCAGGGGTACTCAGGAGAGGTTTTGGAAGAGATGGTATTGCCCAGTGGGGCATCCTGGGACTTCGGATCTCCACGCTTGGGAGGGAGAAATGGTAAGAGACAGACTCTGGTGCGTTTGAGGAAGAGTGTTTGGATCCAAGAGTGGAGCCTTCTGGGGCGACAGCACTCTCCTCATGACCTTGAAAGCACCATGGCCCAGCTCCAAGAAACCAGAAGACTCCCCCTGAACCAAGGCAATGGACTCCGAGGCAGATACAAGTGCCGAGCTCACCTGCACCGAAGCACTGAGAGGTAGATTTGGGTCAGACAACTGGGACCCAACAGGGGACCATCGACCCCCTAGACCCCTCAAAAAAACTATGGAACCAAGGAGGTCGGAGTGGTAGTAAGGACCAAAGATCCTGGAGCAGGACTTAGCCCCGATGGTCCCACTAAAATTGGATCCAAGCACGCTGGCTCCGTAGCCACGACATGGGTTGGAGGAGGAATCAATAGAGGGGAAGTGATGGTTGCTGGTCCTGAATCCTTCTGGGTTGGGGTTGACAATCTTGGTCAGCACTGTCATCCATAAGAGCTTCTTGACCACTCGCTCCACAAATTCGTGCAAAAGACTCCTGGAGGACTGAGAGGATCTGATTGATTGCAGAATAGGTGAATGCAATACTAAGAGACCGGTTCTAAAACGGGGGACCGGCTCTGAATATGAAACTCTGTCAGCTCCGAAATAACTAGGAGAGCCGAAGAGGTAGCTTTTTTGGGTGCGAAAGCCTTCGGGTCCATGTACGACTCTTTTGCATGCTTCTTGACAGTTCTGATGATGGAGCCATGGAAGATCATCTCTTCGAAGACTACTCCAACCTAGGAGATTGAGACAGGTGAGAGGATTTTGAATAACTCTGTTTCCCTTCTAGAGCCTCAGAAAAGGAACTTTCAACAATCCCCTGACAATCAACTTATTTTTCCTCTCCATTAACACTTTGGAACTGAATGCATGGCAAAAAGAGCATGACTCTTGCAGATGGACAGCACCTAAATAATATACACAACTGGTGTGTCCATCTGACAAAGACATTTTCTGCCTGCATTGATCACATTTTTTAAAGCCTGAAGGCTTTGCTTCTTTAGCATCTTTAGACATGACTAAGCAACAAGTCAAACAACTAAGAACTCTACTTGATACCAACAAGAACAACTTTTTTTGATATCAACAAACTACAAGAAGAAGCAAAAGGTAGCCAGAGAAGTCTCAAACCGACAGTCTCCTCACAGTCAGAGAAGTCTAATTTAAACGACAAACTCCTCACAGGAAAAATGGAAAGAGGAAAGTAGGAAAACCCTCTAAGTTAAATGGGCTGAAAGGTGCCCTCTAAACTCAAGCAGACTACCCAACAACGGAATAAGATAAGCAAGATAGTTTTAAAAACAACAAAAGATCCCAAAAACTCTCTAACTTAATCGAGTTTGGGACCGGGATAGGGTGAAAAGATAAACGCAACAGCGAAAGACGAAGGCCAGCAACAAACAGTACAAAAAAATCACAACAGACCTGGAAAGGCTTGTGTCTAACACACTAATACGAATTCTCCAACACACACACACTAAATATTTACAGCAAAAAATTCTATAAAATGAAGAAAATGATTCCACTTAGCCTGGAGCCTAGTAGGAAGCACCCAATCTTGTTTAACGGCAAATGAGATCTGGGTAATCTTTCCAGGGCATGATGGGATAGGGTACAGCCTTGAGCCAGTGGAAGCTCTCGAGCTTTAGTATACGCCAAGTCGGAACAGATTTTCGGTTCCGGACTCATCCAGCAATGAATGAAGGTGAGATAAGGGCAACATAACATCTATCGTTCACCAATCAGTAACAAAGTAAACTTATTGCTAAAACATTAACAAATGCATGTATAAAACATATTATTAAAAATACTAATTTATAAATGTGTTTGTAATGCTGTGTTTATAATTCTGCAGTATGCAACATTAAAACACTACCTGTCTGCAAATTATTACTAGCCTCTAAAACACCCCAGTATGATCTCTTCCCTGCAGCTATCATGCTATAAATACATTAACTACAATTGTATTTTATTCTTCTACTCATTAATTAGCCAATATATGTTAATGTCTCTCTTTTTTGGGTTAAATGCTATGTTCATATAAGAAATATTTAAAAATCATGTAAATAAGTTAATGTACAGATGTTTTACCCTGCGGTTAAAAATGTGCATCACGTGTAACTTAAATGTGGTGCTTTTCTCCCTGGGCCTCCACTGAGAATGTTTTTTACCCTGTTGGACTTTCCACAGTCAACAAAGGCAAATTAAACAATACATCAGTGAGTGTAGAAATCAAAAGTGCTCAACTTTACAGCAAGATGGATGGATGGATTTTAATATTTATTGGACTGCTGAGTGTTTTTTCATCTATAGCAGTTTTTCAGGTTCTTTGTTCGATTGTGTTACTATGTTACTGGTAATTTCTGGGTGTAATTCTGGATCTGTACAATTAATATGGACTACTTGCCCCCACCGAAAAACTATCAATAAAGATCTTAAGTGAGCTAGTATCTGACATTGTTGAACTGTCAAGCAAACACCAATATTTCTCTGATCATTCTTAATATTGTTTTTAAATTTTATAAAAGGCTTTACTTTCATCATCACATCACCCATGTGATAAGTTAGGTTTTGGCAACAGACCTTGTTTTGTAAGCTACGAAAATTCCTGTACACCTCCCAATGTTTTCTTTTTCTTTCTTTGAAGTCTAGAAAGATATTTTAATCGCCGAAAGATGTGACCTTACTTTTGGCTTTTTCTAGACCACAAGGCACACACTTTCTTATCACAGAGTTGATGAAAGTATAAAAATAAATGCCCCCGTAGTTGTCCAAACTAATGTCCTTAATGCTGTTCTTCCAATTCTATACTTCAGTCTCAAGAGTAAATAGTGAGAGGAAAGTTTCAAGAATACTGTGGAACTGAGATGTGAAGCATTTGTTTCAAGCACTTAATGTCCTTTCCTTTTTCCTCTCTTCTTTCAACATATCCTGTCAACAAACTGTCTCAATGGTAAAATCTGCCTCATAACTTCAGGCAAAAGATTCAGTCTTGATTTCTGGCTACTAGTTGTGTACAGTATTCTCCCTGTGTCTGCATGGGTTTTCTCAAGATACTCCAGCTTATTCCCACCTCCCAGGAACATGGAGGTAGATTAGTTACACTGCGAAAAACTCCAGGGTAAAAAAAGTCCACATACCAAACCAGTTAAATCAAGAAATCCTCAATATGGTGACAAAACAATATCTCTGCTGGAATGGGAAGATCTATACAATTTCCCCTGACATCATATTATAATGGTTGAGCTTTTAGCCATACATGCTTCCTAAATCAATCGGGGGGGAGGGGTATGGTAAGAAGGGTTTAAAAGGTGGGAGTGTAAAGGGATATACTGACAGTAAGGGGATGAGGGTAGTGAAAAACATCGTCATACAGTCACAACACAAAGGTGAGAGAAAGCCAATAGCCCTTATTAGTTACACTTTTTAACTTCAGCCACATAACACTGCCCACTGTTTCCTTACTCTCACTATCAAAACTCTTCTAATTTTTACAATACAGTTTGCATTTTTAACATTTGCAACCCTCCTACCACCATCAGTTGATTCTCCTATATCTTGTATTCTTTACTCTTGGCTACATTTACTACATTTGTGTTCATGCCCCCAAAATAGTTTTCAAACCATCCACTACCACTTATTCTAAAAACACTCGGCTATCCTTTGGCTCCTGTCTTATTTATCACTATGCCCTTTCTGATGACCTTGACACAAACGATACAACCACCTTCCAGCTATTCTTGAGTCAAATTAGCCATACAATACTTGTAAAAATCTTTTATTACTACAGCACCACTTCTCCAGTTTCATCCCATCTCTCACTATATACTCTCATTACACCCTAGTGATGTTAGCAGGTGTTTCTATAGTTACATTCTACTGCTGCCTCCAGGTGTCAGATATTGCTTGCTCATATTTGCATTAATAATTCCAAAACCAAGCTACATACAAAGTAATAAAATATTCCATCTTAGAGATTATACAATGGCAAACATAGCTGCATTGATATTGAACTCCTAACTAGTGCAATTAAAGCAATATTAATTGCTATTCATATATTTATTTAGATTATTATAAATGTCATGTTTGTCTAAATATATCAATAACTTAGTAGCACACACAGCTGCTCAGTCTCGTATGAAAGTTCTCAGCTGGATGAATAAAGATTTTGCTGACAGTATGTGTGTAACTTGAGTGGTTACAGAGATATTGGAAGTTGTTTACAAAATATTATAAATTTAATAGCTACTGTGCTTATTATGATTTGTAACATCTAGTTTAAGACACAGAATATAAAGAATACTGCCACTATAAAAGTACTTTATGTTGACGAATTTGACAATTACATATCGTTAGTAACCCCTACGATTCCAGAGATATGAACATTTGTTTGAATTGTGAGGACATAATTTGATTTTATCAAAACGGGTTAGGCTCCACCCATTGGAAGTTGTAGTGCAAACTTCCAGGGCTCGACTGGATGGAATGAGTGAAATCTACAATTCTCAATCCTAATCTCCCACTCACCTATTTCCTCATCTGTTTCTTCTGAAATCTCGCTTACTGAACCATTTGTAGTACACAGTCTTTGCCTATTCATTGTCTACTATAAATTGCTCAGTTACATCAATGAGCTAATTCTATTGCATGTTTTTACCTTCCTATAATTCTTATAACTTGATTCTCAATTATCTAACTATTCACAGCCACATGAACACATCAGAAGTTTATATGACACTAGATTACAATTACTCTAAAATATTTACTACATTTGATAACCAGGTAGGTGGACTGGTCCTTAGACTCTTTCCAGCCAAACCCAGGCCCACAAGTAACAACTGTAATGACAGTGAAATGCAGAACAGTGGAAAAAATAGCAAGATATTACAGAACTTCTAAGATAGACAACATATGACAAAACAATTTTAATATAAATTACAATTACAGTACATACATTTACAGCATCTGGCATAAAAAATGACAGTTGCACATACGACTATACAAATAAAGATTAACTACTTTTTGGACATGGTAATTGCACTCTGGACATGTAGTAAGCTATTTTATTTATTTAACATTTGACTGAGAATACAGTTTAATGCTTTACAATTATACAGCACATATTTTGAAAAGTATAAAAGGCTGTCTGACACATTTGGCATGTACCTCAGTCAGTGTCATGAAAACAGTTGCATTTAGTTTCATTTTGTAAGTGTTTTTTAAGAGTTTCTTTTTTTTGAATGTCTGAATGGTTTTGTTTCTTATACATAATGGTAGTCCAAATCCATATATCCAATCCCATTCTGGATAAAGCTTTTTTTTCAACTACTAGTTTAAATGTAGGTCTGTTCAGTATGATTGAATTATCTTGGCCTTTTTATGAGAGAGTAGTTTTGATCTCTGATCTGGAGTAATCTTGTGCAAGCATTTTGCCTGTAGTTGACAGCAATGGGGTCTTTTCATATAGCATATAGTGGTGGCTGTTACAGCCAGTAGTGAAGGCTTGCATATTCTATTTTCAACTATTTGTATTCTTTGTGTATCCTTTGTAGAGTGTAAGGTAAGAAGGGGAGGACATATTCAGCTTTAGTAATTAGAACATTTTTGGCTAAGGACATGCATGTGGGACTCTGTAGCAAAGTTGGTTGGGACAATACATTGTTGGAGACTAAAAAAAATTAAAAAAAACTTTGGTATTTTATCAGTATGTGTTGTGAAGTTAAACAAAGGGTTGAGTGTTACTCCTAGGTATATCTGTTTCCTAATATTTGGTATAACATTTTCTTTTAGGTCTGTTATAACTGGTGGGGGCTTGGGGGTGTAGCTTCTATGGAACAGAGAACAGCATGATGTTAGTTTTGAAACTACTGATTTGGAGTTTATGTGGCAGGGTCAATGAAATTGTGACTGGGTGCCTTTTTGCAGTATTTTGTATTACTTGTGGGTTTTAATTAGTAGCATAACATCTACATACAGGATCATTTTGTGATTATACAAGGCATGTGTGATGTCATTCAGGAAGACAGAGAGAATAAAAAGGGTCCAAGGACCGAGCCTTGTGGTACTCATAAGTTAAATATGTCCATTTTTGAAAGTGAATTGTTAGCACAGACTTTAGGTAGCTTCTAATCCAGATAATGTTTTCGCCAAAATTTAGTTTGTGTAGTTTTTGTAGTGAAAGGCTATAGTTAACAGTCTCAAAAGCCTGTAGTTGACAAAAATTTAACACTAAGAAAATACACTGGAGCCAACAGCTGTAAACCAATTTTCTTTACTAGTACTTCTACGATTTTAATTTGTTTAATTTCTGAATCGTTAAACTTTCTCTCTTTTTTTAATTACATTCCCCCGTTGTCATTTTTTTTATTTTGGAGTTTACCATATCTGAATGTTTTTGCCTGTATTTTTCTTCGGCTATTTCAGCTGCACTTTCTTCATACTGATTAGCTGGCTTTCTTCTGATGACATTAATCATACCATAGCAGATATTTTTATCTTTTCATTGCTCGTACTTCTTTTTTTTTTCACCTGGTGCGAGACTTTTGATGCTTTTGAAGAGCATTCTTTCTTCTGTAACACTTACTGCATTTCAGGACACTTGTACATTTCTGCACTTGTCAGCTTTTTGGTAACAGTTGATCAGAAATTAAAAATAGAAAGTGAGAGCTTCATCTGCTGGTAAAACTCATTATACCACAACATGCATATTAACTCCATGAATGAAATCCTTAACTAATTCTTTATAATTCTTTCACCTCATGACCATAAAATTATTTGTAGAGAATGTATATGTTGTCAAAAAATATCAATATAGGATTATTATTTAGAAAATAAAATTTTGAGATACATGGACATCATTATTAACATATTTGTAAAACCTTACTCAAATTAAAAGGATGGTAGGGTTGATTTTTATATTTATAGCTTAGCTGCTCTCAATTTTAAGAGAGGGGCTATGGAGATGATTTTTACAGAATTAGTTAAGGATTTCATTCATGGGAGTTAATACACATATTGTGGTATAATTAGTTTTACCAGTAGATGGAGTTCTCATTTTATATGTTTAATATACAAGACATTCATTAACTGTACAGTCAATTTTACCTTGTTTTTATACATTTATTTATATGTTTCCATACATACACTTTAATATTTGCTTTTGTACAATAGGTGAGGGTAGATTTGACTTTTTAGGATATGTGTTTTATTATTTATTCAGGATTTTATATTTTTTCTTGTTGGGGTAATGTTATAATAATATTTTAATTAATCCTAATTAGTCAAGCAGCTTTTATGTGGTTAAGCAAATGATAGTATTTAAATGAATTTGTTACAGTGGTTTATTGCATCTAATGAAGTCTTTAGCATGAGAAAGACGAAAACTTGGTGATTTCAGTTAAGCATTTATGTTTTTGTTTTATTTCTAAATAAAAGTTGAGTGGGTCGTCAAATAAAACAGTTTGTCATGGTTATCTCCTTTTTGGTGCCTTTTCTGCTTGAGGATTTACTGCTAAATTTAACCATTGACGTGTTTAATTTGGAGAGCAAGTCCTTAGTTTGCTTTTTAATCATGGCTTTGAAGTGAAGAGTGGCAGCATAGTTTTCTAAAGGATATACATTTTTGGTGCTGACATATTGCTTGTTTTAGAGGGTTGGAAATGAGCTTGTAATATCATGTAAAGTAGTGAACTGACAGTTTCTGAAATCATCTGGGAAGGAGGCAGAGCTCTTTTATTGACTATGTGCATTTTTTGTACTATTATGTTTCCCTTGTAAGACATTTTATTTTTTCCCAGGAAAAGTTTAGGGTTGAAGATGAGGCTAATTTGTCTTTGTCTGAAATACTGGGCTTCAGTAGTACTGGATAAAAATTCTGGATGCTTTGTTAAATTCCAGGAATTATGCCAAAAAGCAAGTCCAAAATCTTGGACTTGCTTTTTGGCATGGTTTGTGATTTCCTGCTCACTAGATGGATGTGGTGCAACCTAATACCACACAGCTTAGACTGTCGCAAATGTAGGTTTCATCATAGCCTTCTGGATCTATGGGTGAGCTCACTATTTTAATCCAGCAACTTTCTCAAAGAATGGAATGCTTGAAGCAACTTTATCTAACCCAACTATCTACACATCCCACTTCTAATACAATGTCTCAACCCGTTTTGGATGTTAATAGTACTGAAAATAATGGAACTAACTTGGTATTGCATTTAACTATGAGGCCTGTGTTCAAAACTACCCAGGTGTGTGTAAACACTAATTCTCATACTAGCGACGTCAATAATACCAATTCTCACATCACTGGTGGTAATACTACTTTGCTTGCTGATTGGTTAAATAAAAGCACCTATTTCAGTCACAGAACCCTAGAGTCTAGTGACAACCATACTTTTAACAACAGACTGTGTGAACTGGATGGTGTGCTTCTTAAAATAAAAAAACTACAGATGGACAATTCTTATTTTAGGGAAAGTCTCAAAATGACAGTTGTATCGAAGGGTTTGCATTTGTGGCGCTACCCAATTGGTTTAATTACTAATTCCATGTTCCATAAAGATTTACTGCAGTTATTCGACAGATTCGAGTTTGAATACATGGACATGGTTATAAAATATAATGAAACACAAACAGAGACTTTGAGTAACAAAGTTAAGACCTTGGACAATAAGATTATACAGGATCCCTTGTTTATAAATAATAAGTTTGATTATACTCGTATATTCCGCACTATTGACGAGCAAATGGAAGTGATTAAAAATAAGAAAAAAAAGCTTTTAAGGGATGAAAAGGATTATAACACAAATTCTGCTTATCCCCTTCCCCCCATGCTCAAGAATGGTATCCTAATAAGACACGTTTATAACAATGGTATGGATAATAATGGTATTATAAACAATTCAAATTATGAGGCTGATGAAACAGCTTTTTTAAAGGAGGAAGATTATCCCTCACTCAGGCACTCGGAGCGCATAATAAATTAACAAGCTGCGAGGAACAACAACCAAGGGAGACAACAGTTCTCCAATTATCAACGGGGTCAAACACGGCCGAACAGCGGGAACAACAGGGGGACTTGGAGGGGGAGGAAATAAATACACTTGTCCCTATTCTTGAACAGACTTATGGTGTGATGCCAACTCAGCAATTCATGTTACCCCCAATGACAACTGATAAGAACAGTTCTCAGGACTTTAAAGTTTATAATTTTACTAACATATGTTTAAATGTGCATTTATGTGATCTACTTGCTAAGGGGTTTACATTTATTCAGATTAGACCAGTTACCTTAGTAAATACATTAATGGACCTGAAGCAATATGTGAGGAAACTCAATTTTAACATTCTATTTCAGGGTGTGGAGAATGCTATAGACCACCTTTAGAATTTCCAGCACCTACACTCCTCCTATACACCCGACTTTGGATGTATTTGAAAGAATTTGTGAAGTGGACATTTGGGCTTTTTGTGAAAGAACTAACAGCAATTTAAATGAGGACGAAGAAATAGAATTACAGTTTCACATCAAAAGTGCTAGTGTTAGAATTATGAAGCCGAACAAGGGGGTGGTGTTATCCTTATTAATAGAGATGACTATATTAAAAAAAATGAATGATATTTTGGGCACACCCACATACATTCATAGTTCTTTAAATGAAATGAATGGTGCACACAGGAGAATTAAGGGATATTTACAGGATCTTTTTATTGATGGCCCAACATCTATTGATGAACTTAATTTTTTGTCTGTGGAATTCCTGGTTACACCAGTCATCTTTGGAATACCAAAGATACATAAGGACATACACCAACCCCGCTCCATGTGACCCACTGTAGACGCAAGAGGCTCAATAACCCAACCAATGGCCAAGTTCCTTGCCATCGAACAAAAAGACACCTTGTGGAGGAACCATTTTTGTGTACTGATTCCTGGGATTTCCTTAAGAAAATAAACCAAACACCATTTGACAATACATGTACATTTATAATGGTAGATGTCAGAGACCTAAATACTGTCATCCTTCACGAGCTAGGTGTGCAACAGTTCTGTGGCTATCTTTACTCTAAGGGGATCCCACAAGGCAGAATCAATATGTACGAACAACTTTTAGATATGGTTCTAAAAAATAATTTCATACTATTTGAGAAGGAATACTATCTTCAGACCCAAGGTGTTGCGATGGGCTCAGCATGTGAGGGTTTATATGCTAATATAGTCATGTTGGAATGGGAAAGAATGTTTTTAATTCATTCCTTTTTTCCATTTTGCCACACCTATATTCTTTTCCTTGACGATGTTTTTATTCTATGGAAGTGGCCTAAACATCAGACTGAATTGTTTATTAAAAGCACTACTTCATTATTAAAATTCACACATACCATTAGTGATATAGAAATACCCTATCTAGATGTTCTATTGAAAAAGGACAATCAGAATAGATTTTTAGCTGAAATCTTTTGTGAAGAAACCTATACAAATTCCTTCATTTCAATAGCTGTCACCCCTTCCCACAAAAATTTGGGTGATTAAGGGGCAATTTGTGAGAGCGGCCCAAATGGTCACATTATGGGAGACCTTTTTAAAGGAATGTGGTAAACTGAAAAACATGTTTTCCAAAAGAGGACATCCTATTGAACTTTCGGATGAGATTATGAAGTTATCAGTAAAAGACAAAATTGACAATTTCCACCTATCCTAGATGTAGTAAACTATACTTCAATGTCTACTACTAATATTACAAATGCACCTACTATTAGTACACCCCAATTAGAAGGCAGTTTTAGCTTGGGACCTAATATTCCTAATGCCTCACTAAAGAATAGGAAGGTGAATCATTTTAAGTTAAGCTTTTTGACCACTTTTTCTAATGACTCTTGCCATATTAAATACATTCTTGAAAAACTTTTGAGTAGTGACAGAGACCTAAGAGAATTTATAGGTGAAGGACCCATGTGTGTTTAGAAAGGGGCACAATTTAAAAAGTTTGCTTGAAAATCAGTGAGTTCAAACAACCACTGACTACATGTATAAATGTGGGACTTGCAAATTTTGCCCCCATATTCTAGAAGTCAGTGAGATACTGATTAATAACGTGAGGGTGAAAATACAAGGTAGATGTTGCAATACTGACAGAGTGGTTTACTGTGCATTGTGTTGCAACTACTCATGTTTTTACATAGAAAAGACCAAACATAAACTTAAAAATAGGATAGGTGAACACCTTAGGAACATGAGGGAGTGTTATGAGTTCAACGCACTAGCAAAACACATTTCATTAAATTCTGAACATGCTTTTTAAGATGGTTATTCTGGAAACTTTGCGTCCATCTGAAAGAGGGGGGAGCTTGGCCATTTTTGTTAGAAAAGGCAGAACTGAATTGGCAAATCCATTTGAATTCAGTACACTGGCCAGGCTTAAATGAGAGTATTTCCATTAATAGCCTTTTAAAATTAAAAGCTTTAAAAAGATAAAACCGATACTTTTGTAGTATTGGATATATCGTTTTTAGATCATACTTCTTACACTAATTGATTCTGACTATGTATACTAAAGTAGTGTATATATTTGTTTCAGTCTTTAGTGTGTTTATGGTGGGGGTGTGTAAAGTATGGGGTATTTGATGTGCTCTTAATTATAAAGAAAGTGATGCCATAGTCTTTAAATGTATTTAGGTAACTTCCAGGTAGTGTTTTTTTTGTATCTGATGAAGCTCCTGCTAAGACTAATGTAGGGATGAAAGCGCCTATATCCTGGTCTTATTCTTGATGAGCGTAAATAAAACTGTGTGGATTTTATTCTGTTTGTGAGCAGTTTCTTGAATTCCAGGAATTGCTGTTGTAGGCTTGTGTTTGAGGTGGCTAATTTATTGCACTTAGTTACTGGGAAGGCCCTTCTGGGTAGCATTGGGAGAAATGCTCCAGAAGCATATCTTTAAATTGTGGGAGGAAACCACAGTATGCAGAGGAAACCCACGCAAATGCAGGGAGGACATGCAGACTCCACAGAGAAGGCATCCCAGCCGAGAATCAAAGCGGAGAACCTCTTGCTGTGAGGCAACAATGTTAACCGCTGCACCACTGCTCCGCCCTCACTGCCGTTGAAAAACAAGTATTCAGAGGAAAACTGCAGTTGATTAAAAAAGATGCAATGAAAGAATACTGTAATTCGTGCAACACTTCAAACCAATAATGTTACACGTTTTCATTTTTGTTGACTGTAAGTCTACAAAGTGCTGGGTATTTGGAACAAGATTCATAGACTGTTACTAGGCTAACGACCTGGGGGCCTTTGTAAACCTAGCCAAGTTTTTTCCGAAAGAATAATGACATCCTGCATCCAAAGAAGACATTCAGGTTCAAACATTTATAGGTTCATAGGCTCATACTAGGCTATCTGCCCTAGGGCATTTATAAGCCTAGCCCAGAGTTTTGTGACTTTTGCCACCCCTTTAGTTTGAAGGATACTATGCCCATTATTTAGCTGTGCCTCTGTCAAGCAGTGACACTGAGGTAATCCCTGGGGTATACCTGCGATCTCCCATCCATTGGTCAATATTTCTCTTGAACAAAGCCAGCGAGGTGCTCTGCCTCACATGTACCGGGACTTTGTTCCACAGCATAGGGAGTCTCTGGGTGATGAATCTGTTCCTCCAGCACGTCCTATTTATGACAGTGTCAAGGTTCAAGTCTCGTGCTCTTGTAGATCGGATGGATTTAGATTTTTTGAGGTGAAGCATGTTCATTAATTCCGGGTTGGACATGGCCTTGTATGTCAGGCATAGGTTACCTCTGAGCAGGCGGTAAGCGACTGAGTAGAGCTGGAGCTCCTTCAGTCGGGCAGCATAGGACATATTTTTGAGACCCTTTATCCTTTTGGTGAGGAACTTTTGGGGCCTTTCCAATTGCTGCAGGTGTCGGGTCAGATACATTCCAAATGGGGCGTTGTACTCAATCATCGGTCTGATGAGTGATGAGTACAGGGGAATGATGACCTCCCTTGACCTAGATGTGAATCCCTTCATGATCAGGTGGGCAATGTAGAAGGTCTTCCTAACTACTTTGGCAATGTGAGTGTCAAATGAAAGGTTAATGTCAACCTGGGTCCCCAGATCCCTGATAACCTCTTCTGTGCTTAGTGGATTTTCACCTATATGGTAGCTGGGGGTAACCTTGTTTTTCCCGAAGGGTATGACTATGCATTTTTTAGCGTTTAACTTTAGGCCATGGCTTTGGCACCAGTTATCCGTTTCTATGAGACCCTTCTGAAGGATATCTGTGTCTGATGTGTTTTCAACTATGGCGCCCAGTTTGCAGTCATCTGCAAACTTTGTCAGCCATAGTCCTCCTGTGCTTGCCTGTACTTCTGAAAAGTAGATGCCGAACATGAATGGACCCAGAACCGAGCCCTGTGGGACACCGCTTGTGACAGGCTTGGAATCAGACATGGCGCCAGCAACTCTGACCCTGTGGGTTCTGTCACTTAGCCAGTTTGCAACCCATCTTGTGACGTATGGGTTTACATTTAAGCTGGTGAGTTTTTCTATGATGCCCGAGTGGGGTATTGTGTCGAATGCCTTTGCCAGGTCAAGGTAGGCTGTGTGGACTGCCTTGCCCTCATCAATGGCCTTGGTGACTGTTTCGAAAAAGTCAACCAAGTTTAAAAGGCATGATCTGCCCTTGACAAAGCCAAATTGGGTTTGATCCAATGTCTGCAGGTCCCCTATGTCTTTATTTATGAGTTCCATTATGATCCTCTCCATAGCTTTGCAGACCAGGCTTGTCAAGCTGATGGGACGGTAGTTTCCAGGGTCGGTGGAGGCACCGCCTTTATGTAGTGGGACCACAGTTGCCGCACGCCACTCCTTGGGTACGTATCCTGAGGTGAGGCTAAGATTAAACAGCTGCCCTAATTGCGGGTTTAATTCCTCAATGAGTTCGTGGAGCACACAACCGGGGACACCATCTGGTCCCATGGATGCTGTGTTTTTCGCCTTGGAGAGAGCTGTTCTCACCTGAGCATTTGAGATGTTTGGGAGGCAACAATCCTCTGGTATAGATATTTCTCCTTTTGGGGATTTGCACTGAACCTGTCAGCCAGTATGTTGGCAATGTCTGTAGGTTCAGTGATCTTTACATCATTTTGAACTAGTTCTGAGCATATCTGGGAGTTTCCGCCCAGGTTTCTAACATAACTAAAAAAGGCCTTGTGATAGTCTTTTGAGTCCTTGGCGATTTTTCTTTCAAAATTTGCCTTGGATGATTTTATGAGAGATCTTAGTTTTTTACTTATAATGATCAAGGGTGTCTTCCCTTTTAGGGATTTTGCTCTATCTTGTAGTAGCTTTCTCCTTTTGTTGTAGAGCTTGTTTATGGCTGGGGTCCACCAGACTGGAAGCTTGCCTTTGGTACAAAGAGTCTTTGTTTTGTTTGGGATTGCCTGATCCATGCAGTCCTGGAGGTGCTGGTAGAAGGCATTTGTATGCGATTCAGCGGCTTTAGTGATGGCTTCCGCTGGTTCGGGGGCCTTGAAAGAGACCACACCAGTCCTAAGAAGTGTGAAGTCGGCTTTAGAGAAGTTCTTCACTGTGGTCTTTTTTATCTGGGGTGGGGGCGGGATGTGGACTTCCAGTGAGATTAGTTTATGATCTGACCTCACCAATGAGGGGTATACCTCCGGTGTTGAACATTGTGACCCCATGTTCGTGATGATGAGATCTAGTATGTTTTCGCCTCTTGTGGGCATGGTGACTAGTTGTTCCATGGCATTTGAGTTTATGAACTCTAGGAACCTTTGGGCTAGAGTGTTGGGGCTTGAGTAGTGATCCCAGTCTATATTTGGATAGTTGAAATCACCTAGTATAATGGTGTTTGGGGTTACATTTATCCCCTCCAGAGTTTTCAGGAAAGCTGTGTGAGGTTCCTGAGTTTGAGAGGGTGGCCTGTAACATGCTACAAATTGCAGAGCAGTCTTGCCTACGGTTAATTGCACCTGGATGGTCTCTGATGCATCGTGCGTTGCCACCAACCTGGAGGTGAGGGTGTCTTTGATGAATATGGACACCCCTCCTCCTTTCTTGGTGTTGTCCAGATTTTGGGGCCGGAACGCATGATATGAGGTAAAACCTGATAGTGCCGGGGTGCTCTCAGGAGTCTTGAACTAGGTTTCAGTCACAGCACAGACATCGATGTTCTCCATACTGAGAAGGGCTTTGAGTGCGTGCATCTTGAGGTTGAGACTTCTGGCATTGAGCAGCATTTACCCTTAGTTTTTTTCCTTTGTTTTGTTCTAGGGTGGTAGGTTTAGAATTTGAGCCTTGCCTAAAAAAGGCACTATGGGGGTGGCAAGAGCCTTTGCCAATATCCGGAAGCCCAGGGGTGACAGGTGCAAGCCGTCCCTTGCGAAGCAGCGTGGCTTGTCCAGCATGTCATCCCAGGCAGACAGACATTGGATCCCCTTTGAATGACACCAGAGATTAAGCCAATTATTAAAGCTGATCATCTTGTCTCTGTATTGTGGCATCATTCTTGCTGAAGGTAGGATACTGCTCAAGGTCAGGGTCATACCTGCCTGGGCTACATAATCAGAGAGCTCCTCTATGTCTCTTTTCATGTAGTCCAGGGAGGTGCGTCTCAGGTCGTTCACACCAGCATGGACAATGACTGAGTCATACTTGTAACTGCTGTCGAGTGACCTGAGTGCTTGCGTTATGTGGCGGATTCTAGCGCCCGACAGGCAGCCTACTGTGACCTTCTCCTTGCTCAATCAGGTGAGTGGGACGTCGGTGTGTCTGACTATGGAGTCACCTATGACAAGTGTGTCTGGCATTGTGTTTGGCCTTAAGGGCTGTGACTGTTTGGCACACTGACTTTGTGGTCTATGTGTTGCATGTGTCTTGGTCTGTGGTGGCTGTTGTTTGGGTGTCTGCTTTGGTGGCCTCTGCTGTTTTGGTAGATTTTTGGTCAGAGCCTTCGAGTATGTCTTTATGTGTATGATATGAAGTTGTGATAGTGCTATGTGAGACTGGGTTTGTGGTGTGTGTGGTTACCTTCTCCTCCTGTCTGGTCTTGCCAGTCCTATGTTGAGAGAGCTCAGCCTCCAGTTTGGCTATATCGTTGCATCTCTCGCATGTGTTTGTGTTTTGTGGGAGGAGGAGAGGGTTGTCTGTGTACATGAGGCAATTGTAACATTGCCTCAATATTCCCAGATTCATCAGCTGAGCAGGAGAGGACACTAGCAACTGACCCTGCGACATGCTAGAAGGAAAAGTTAAAAACTTTGTGTAGATGGGTTTGAAAAGACTTCGAGGGATGTGGATGATCGAAAAGGAGTATTAGGCTGGTAGGGTGCTATGTATAATAAAAAGTGCTATATCAGAGTAAAGAGTACTTTGGGAGCAAGTGCTAGGCTATCCGGATAGAGAATAGTCACTTAGGAATCAAGTAGATCTAAACTTATTAGGTATAGAGTAGGGTGTTTAGATTAGCAGTACAGCTTAGGAAGAGCTGTTCTAAGGGAAAAAATGAAGAGTGGACTTTAGGTAGCCTAAATAGTTTAACCTTGATTAACCGCCGCTGCTCTTGTGTGCTCCTGTGGCAACTCCGCGCTAAAGCGTGCTTTATAGCAGGGGGCTGGAAAAGGCAGGAAATGACCCAAAATGGCCAATAAACTACAAGTTACTGCCTTAAACCACTCCTCTGAGGACAAACAGGCAGCTCAGTACTCCCCACTCTCACTGGTGAGTAAAGAAACTTCCCCCTGACCAAACAAGGAAAATGGAGAAGTACAGGAACCAAGACAAAGCCCAGGGATCAGCAAAATCTGATCACTGGAACACTAGCTAGGAAAGTATGGAAAACAATGATTTTTTTTTGTTTTTTTCAAGTTTTTTTACACAGACAGAAAACACAATAAATGCTGTACTTTTCGACTAAATGCTATCAAAAGCTAGTACACTTGAGTGTATTAGCCTGTAGTTTAACTTTTAAGCAAAACTTAAACTAGCAAGTGCAGTAAACAGTTTGAGCTTGTAAAAACAGTAAAAACAGGTAATACTTCGATAAAATAAGCAGAAACAGTGGTCGAAAGTCACAAAAGGTCGAAAAAGCCAAGAAAAATACTTAAAATCTGGAAAGTTTGTCTTTTCTGGTCTCTGCTACCTCTGTCCATAAGGGATATAGGTGCTAGGGCTGGTGTAAATTTCCTATTCACCATCCACTGGCCTAGGTTGTGCTTTTAAACTGGGTAATAGATGAACTCAGCTTCACATGGATGATGAGCCTATTCCATAGGAGGGGCAGTCTCTGGGACACATACCTGTCTCTCCAGTATGTTCTTTTTAAGTCACAGACAAAAGTCAGATCCCTAGACCTTGTACTTCTGGTACTGTTTGCCTTACGAATATGCAGGTATGTAGGAGATTCATAAGTGTGGGGCTTGCAGATACCTTGTACGCCAGACACAGATCAACTCTCAGGAATCTAGAGGAGACTGAGTACAGGGAAAGGGTTTTAAGGATCTTTGCATAAGACCAGAAAATGTTAAACTTTGCTTTTAACTGTCAGTGCCATGGCAGAACTTAAAAAATAATAATGGCTTAGAAGCCACAGTCTCCCTTTACAAGAACTGAACCAATCTCTTCAAAGTTACCACTGACCTGTATATAGTAACTGAATACACCACAGAAATAGGCCTTAAATACTAGGCAATCTTTCTGCAGACTATTAACATGCCTAAGCAATAAAGAGTTACCAAAGGTGAGACTCAAAACTGTACCTTGCGCCTGTAAAGTAAATCCCTTAATCACTACGCCAGCCCCAATGACTACTCTAAATAAAACAGAATGAAGCCAAATGAGCTAATAAAAGCATCAGTAAACAAGAGGTAAAATACACACACATATATATATATATATATATATATATATATATATATACACACACACACACAGACATATATATATATATATATAGATATATATACACACACACACACACACACATGCACATATATATATATATATATATATATATATATATATATATATATATGCAAAGAAGCACAAGGCAAAAAAAAATATATATATAAATAAATAAATATAAATTATTTCACTTCAGAATCCTGAACTTCGTAATCTGGAAGCCCAAAATCCTGTATCCCAAAATACTGAAAATATACAGGACACAAAAATTGACAACATTCCAATACAAGGAATCACAGAAACACATACACGATAAAGGATAGCACTTTTTACCAAGTACAGGCAAGGGGGGCAAGCCCCTCTGCACCCCCCACACCCCCTGCTAATTATATATATGAACTCCAGGATTGCACTCCACAGAAAAAAATGGAAAACATTCCATCACATGTTTCATGACTGCCTGTTGTAACCTTAGTAATGTTCCCATTTAACATGCTATACTACAACATAACTCATGATAGTGTAGTGAAGTGCAATCTTGGAGTTGATATATTTAAGTAGCAGGGGGTGTGTGGGGGCGCATATACATATGCATATATATATATATATATATATATATATATATATATATATATATATATGTGTGTGTGTGTGTGTGTGTGTGTGTGTATGTGCTCGCATATATGCATATATACATGCACACACACACACACACACACACACATATGTACTAACTATACATTATATATATATATATATATATATATATATATATATATATATATATATATATATTAAAAAAACAGCCTTAAACGTTCAATAGTTGCCCTTCCAAAGCAGGAAAGCCAAAGAACACATACCATGCCCACAATTTGAACTTGAAAGCTGGGATACCAAAGTGCTTAAGTTTCACTTTTAAGGTAAAGGCACTATATTCTCAGTCCACTGATGGAAACAGGTTTGTGGGATACAGTCTGTATATTTTGTTTCCCTACAGTACAGAAACTTAAAAATCAAAATTGGGCACACTGCTGAAACACATTTTTTCAATAACAACACATTATCAATGCAAAAAAAAAAAAAACCCAACACAAATAAAACTTATTTCAGAACTTTGTTGTCAATCTCTACTGTACAATGAAAGGCTATCCTATGTCAGGTTTGATTTGCTGAGCCTGCCTGCACCAAATCTGAAATTAAATTGTAATCCTCCATTAACAATATATCTTATCAACACCAAAATAATAACAATATCCCAAAGTCAAAGAATGCAGGAAAATGAAAAGATTGCATAAAGTGTGCAATAAGCCCATTTAAAATATGCAACAGGATCATTCTGAAATTTTTATAATGCTAACATATAAAAGGAAAATGTTCTTTTTCCACTTTGTATATACCTGTATGTATTAATCATGATGGTCTTCCATCGCCAGCACAGTATTTCACCCAAAATTAAACAAAAATTGTTTTACATCCATTTTCTGATGAGAAAGCCTGCCAGAAAACTAACTGGGAATAAACCCCTACATCACCTGCTGGTTTGCCAACTAAGTCACAAATAGGATGCAGAAGACCAAAATAGGGGAAGCTACCACCACAAAGATACCAGTTAACAGTGGAGTCTCTAGGGTTCAGTGCTGGGACCTCTCCTGTTTGGCATCTATTTTTTGAAGTAAAATCCAATACCAAAGGGCTCTGGCTGACTAAGTCTGCAGATGACTGTAAGCTATGAGCAGTCATTGAATCCCCAAATAACTTGGTCATCCTGCAGGAAGGTTTGTCCAAAAGAAATAACTAATGCCAGAATCATGGACTGAAACTAAATACCAAAAATGCATTACTGTATCCTTTGAGGAATCATCTACCCCGGGAAACTACTACATGGACAGTACACCCCCTAAGAGCTGACCCAGCTGTTCAGGATTTGGAACTTATGTAGACAGTTACCTAACTTTTAACCAACATGTATTCATTGTGGTTAGAAAGTCGTTCTATATTGAGCAGCTTACAAGCAAAGGGGTTTTGTCTATATCTGCAGATGTCGCTGTCTCCCTTTACCCAGCCCTTATTAGGCCATTCAAGGAGTATAATTCCCCCCTTTGGCATGCATCTGTCCAGACACATGCAAGAACTGGAATGTCCCCCAGTGATACATTACTAAAACAATACAGGGCCAAAAACAATATGTCCTATATGGACTGCCTCTAAGCCCTGTCATTATACTCTATCTTGCCATTACATTCTGTATCCTAGACACTACTATGAGGTGACCAGTCTCTGGCATACAAGGCATCCTTCAACCCAATACTGATGGCCCTAATGCAAATCAGCAAGTCAAACGGCATCAGAACTCAGTACAGGGATCTAAGCCCCTTCTGCAACATCAACAGAACGAACTGGAGGGACATGTGCATCTCACACACCATGCCACTACTCTGGAACAGACTCCCCATACATGTAAAACAAAGCTCATCCCCATCCATATTCAAGTGCAACTTGGATCTATAAATGGGTAACAGAAAAGTTACCCCAAGCCCCCTGTACTACTAATGACTGAAGCAATTTTATTCCATGCATTGCCCCCCCCCCCCACACACACACCTCAATTTATCTAAGATAAGATCCCAGTTATTCTCACTAGGGGTGATACATAAATTAATTATGGGATGTCTAAGGCCAAACCAACACCAAATGTATAGATTAATAAAAGTACCAAAAGGGAAACTGGTTAATCTTACAATGGCACATAACAGTAGCTAGCCTAGTACTCACCTGTGAACCTATACTTCATTCTGCAAACCTACAAAGACATCAAATATGCAAGCCATCACAATACCTGCTCTGTGTCTGCTTAATGCACGTGTATGGTTATGTATAAAGTTACAGTAATGCTGCATCCTCAAAGAAGTACTGAAATCAGTTAAAGTCATTAGCACTGACCACCCAGAAGTGTTATCTCCATCAACATAAAAGTGGATGATACCACCGATGTCTCTCCTATGTGATTTAATTTTTTTATGTAGAAATGTCACAGTTATACTCAAAAAAAGTAATTAGTACCCTTGTTGGGTGGTGGGTATTTCTCTCTTCAAAGATGTGAAGAGCCAGGAAAAGCATTCGAGTTACAGGGACCTATTGAAAGGCATGTTCTTAAATGATTTACAGGAAATTAAGGCTTTATATAACATTTTTATATTCTCTGAATAAATCTCATGACACACCAAAACAATCGGAACAACAGAATGAAGTTATTAAAGAAAAATACACTTACAACAATGAATGGTTAAAATGCCAAAATGAGACAAGTAGCAAAGCATTTGTTTTAAAAAAGAAATTAAGATACAACGTTTACATGAATGTATAACACAACAGACCAAGCTATGGCATAATACTAATGTATTAATGATATATACATTTAAGACAAGGTGAGATGTGTGGCTTTAATTATGCAGTTCACCAATAAAAATGACATTGAAGTCAATGTGACTATAACATTGCAGGTGAAAAAATTCAGTTTCAGTGAAAGGCACACTCAAGCCAGAATTTAACCACATTGCAGCTGACTACAAAGGTGGTATTTTGTCACAATAGGTAAATAAAAAATGGGTATCCTATTACACTTCCAATAAAAGTTTAAAAATGAAATCAGTAAAAAAGCAGTGCTATGGTTCAGAAATAATAAAAAAAACCATTGACCTTCAGAATTTATGATAAAAGCATACACACCGGAACAGCAAAAATAAAAAAGAATAAAATCATTGAATATCTTTCTATGAAACACTTGTAAAATTACAGAGAAAACAGCAGTTAAAGCAAGTCCATTCTTAGCCCATCCGAGTAAATGGCATGTTCACATTCTCAATAAAATAAGAAATTCTGGAGAAAAAAGAAAATAACATGCTGTTAGTTTCCTTTATTTCTGATAAACAAATAAAAAGGAACACAATTTATGTAATGAGCACTGTAAAACAATTATACAATAACATCAAAATGTAAAACTGCCACAACAAACGTAGAGCTGTGAATTACCACAGGAAGAGATATCCATGTCAGGGATCACTGTTTTTTTTCACAACTTTATTGAATTATAACTTAACACATAGACAAAGCATGCATTTTATATAAAAAAAACAACCATATTAACAATTTCCCAGTTACAAACATTATATATCACATATATTCTTTTGTATAACTATCAGCAATCCAACATTACATAAATTGCTCAATTCCTGCCTGCCCTTAAACCTCACCCCTCCTCCAAAACATTACTCTGTATGTACTGTTCCCACGATTTCAATTTATTTCTATGTAATTTGCTCCTACCTTTTTCTAAAGATCCCACTTCCTATTCTTTATGTCTATTACAATATTCAGTACTTCAAATACAGTTGGTTTACACTTTGATTTCTATTTTCTAGTAACTACTTTTTGGCAACCCCCAGAATTAAACTTAACAGGTCTTACTATGTCTAGGCAAATCAGACCCTGTATCCCAGCTCAAAAAAAAAAAAAAACAAATAAGTAATTTCTTTAGTTGCACCCATTTAATCACTCAATATTTCTGACAGAGTACTGTAAGGATTTTTTAAAGTCTGCAAACTCATTACACTCCCAAAAACATATGTTCCCAGTTATCTCTTTCTCCCCCATCACACTTCCAACCATCTACTTGAGGAAAAATTCTTTGGCGTCTGCTTGGGTTATAAATAAAAATACCTCTGCAAACCCTTACATGCAAAAATCCTACATATTCTTGACTTTGTTGCATATTTTGAGCCATGTCCTGTCATTGTTTCCTTGTAAACTGCTTATCCAATCTCTTTCTCAAACTTCTGTAACCTCCTCTGATTCCTATATTTATTGTGCCCTTTTTATACCAGAACAAGTATGTCACTTATGATTTCCCTAACCCTTTCTCTTTGCTTATACTCTTTATCAATCCCTGACAGGGAAAGCAGCCTCTAGCCTGCAGTTGAAACGTCTTCTTGGCCTCTTCTCATTCTATTACCTTTACCTCTCTAGTTATTTGTTCTCAATACCTTGGTTCCTCTGTCAGTTTTCTCTAGTAAATTCCAGCCTCCCCCCTTGCCTGGTTTCCATACCCCTAATTGCAGTCATCCCTCACGGCAATATCTTCTTTCTCCATTCTCATGCTGGTTTAGTTCTTAGAATACTTTCTGCTGCTTTATGAGTATAACATTTTTTTTAATTTCTCCAAGTCTTTTGGGTTTCTAATACAATGACGGGAATGAACCCCATTCCTAAGTCGAAGTACAATTAAAGTTCATGAAATTAGTATTGTTTCAATCTTTGATGTCAGCCAAAAGTGCTCTTCGGAGAACCTGTAATGTGCCCAGTAATGACACCTTCTGCAATTCATATGAAGTTAATGGATTGGTAAAGTATCTAAATACGACTGTAGATTCTTTTTTATAAGACCCCGTTGCTCCTACTACTACTGGAACTGTCTATGCATCTTTCTTCCACATTGCTCTTGTTTCTGGCTGCAGATCCTGATATTTTATGACTTTGTGTCTCTGTACGCAAGCCACTGACTTGGTCACTGGGTGTGGCGATTTCAATGATCAATGCTACTCCTGTCTTCTTTTCTAACATTCTGTATGGCTGTTGTTATTCTCAAGGACATGCATCCAAAATCTCGCTCTCCTTATTTCTTGAATTCCTCCTGCTTCATCATCCCTTTCCACATTGAATTATAGCTTTCTGCTTGTGTTATGTATATGAGCCTTAACTATGCAACTCTAAAATATCTCTTCACATCAGGTAATCCTAACCTACCTTGTTCTATTGGAAGGATCAACTTATACCCACTTGACCCTTGCCCACCTTCTCTCCTAGATAAATTCCTTCAACTCTTTATTAATTATTGTGCACAATTTCTCTGGTTGATAAAAATATGCCTGACCTGTATATAAAATTAAAGGGCCTAAAAACATTTCACTACTTGTATCTTGCTACCCATTTTTATAAACAAGGGATTCCAGTTTCCCAGTATTTGTATTATCCTCAGTTTAGTCTCTTCCCACACATCCTTAGCTGCCGTAACAGAATCCTTTTTAATGTAGACTCCTAAATGCTTCATTTTGTGACCCCATAA